>NC_056733.1:1083733063-1083945793 GCF_019279795.1 Protopterus annectens | reverse complement strand
TAAAGTTAATGCTAAATTTGACTGCCAGTAGATTTTCTATATCTTCCTGCTCATTGTAGGTGGATCCATTAACAATGAGCTCTGCGTACAACTGGGTATTGCCTTTGAGGCCTCTGAATTGTTTGGTTAGTTTGATAAGAGTGCTTCTATCCTGCTGGGTGCTACACCTCCTAATTTTGTTTTTTTTGCCATGATTTTCATGTCTCTGTCAACGTAGGAAAAAGAAGAACTGGCACAGACAAAAATCTAACAGTACAAACAGCACACAGAGAAACTACAGAAAGAAATTTATAATCACCTTATATTACAGCCTAGTACATAGTTCAAATGTGTAGGCACCAATCTTTGGGCAAAAGCTCTTATGTGTCAGTAAAGTGGGTGGCTAAAACTTTTCCAGGCAGCAGGCTCCTCTCATGATGTCACCATATGCATTTTCTTTCTACCATCTTTTAGAAAACTCATCAACCAAGGAAATAAAGCTCTAAACTGCTTTTTCTGCATCAGGTAGAAAGTGGTTTTAGTACTGCAATAAGTATGACACTTCGTTGTCTTTATTACCTTTATGGTACTATTCTTTGAAAATGTTTATTTCCCTTCTTTTTTTTTCTTGCTTTCTTCATTTGGGGCTAAGGCTTTTTTTCCTCTAAGTTGTCTTTAGGATATCACTAAATGTTCATACTGCTTGGATTCAGGAATCTTCTTAATCCTGAACTGCAGAAGGGCAGCATGGAGCATGGACAGTTGGAGAGGAAGAGGGTTAGCAACCTGATAAAATTTTACATGCCATGGATTCTGACACCTGGAGTTTAAGACTTAACAGTTTCAGTAGCTTGATCTTTTCTAGTTGATCTAATGTTATGTTAAGCACCCATATTTTTATTTTTTTAAAGGATGGTCCACATTCTGAGCAAACATGTTATAATAACATGGAATGGAAGCCATATTACTAGTGGGAGACAAAAAGCTTATCCAAAACTATGAGATGAACCAGTATGCTGAAGGCCTAACACTGATAACCTTTAACATTTGTCATCAATTATACTGTACATTGGGGGTAAAATGTAAAATTCACAGAAACATGGCCTTCAGCTGCCAAAGCACAGCAGTTTAGAACACACACAATTGATGCTATGAGCTGTTAAGATGCTTCAGTCTATATTTCATGGTTTGATTCCCTCAGCCTCTATTTGCCTTTTGCAAGTAACTGTGGAAGTTATTTAATCAGACAGTGTTTATGCGTCACATTTGAAAACAGGCTTTTATGCCTAGCAGGGGTTTATTTTAGAATCCTGAATTCCAGAAAACTCGAAGGTCATATGGTCGAGACCATATGATCGAGTTTTCAAAAAACTCGAAATTCCGAAGTGAAATTTAAAAAAAAAAAAGTCAACCACATTGTTTCTACAGGGGGGCAAGCCCCCTGAACCCCCCACCCCCCACTTAAATATACCAACACCGAGATTGCCCTAAAGTGGGGAAAAGGGAAATCTCCCGTTCTGCACTGTATGCAGAAGCGCAGAACGGGAGATTTACCATTTCCTCGCTATAATGTGATCACAGAGATGGTATATTTAAGTAGGGAGGGTGCAGGGAGACTTGCCCCCCTGCAAAAAACTTATATTCAGATAAATTTAAGTGTTTTTTTAACATTTTACAATTTCAAGTTTCTGAAAACTCGATCATATGGGCTCGACCATATGAGGTTCGGGTTTTCAAGAATTCGAGATTCTAAAGTGCTCCTGCCTAGGAGATTATGTGGTTAACAAGTAAATAAAAGAAAAAGTCTGAAGATAAAATTGACCAACTCAGAAAACAGGCAAGCTGTGTGACAACATGAGTAAAAATACTGATTAAAATTAATGCTAATGACTTTTTTTTTTGGCTCTGAACATTTTTGTTAGTTTATAGAGTACTGGGTATAGTATTAGAAAAGTACCTCACAGGTCGGTCTGAGCAGAAGTGGGTATAGCCTCATTGATTGACAGGTGAAATGGGCATGTCATGGTATGGAAAGACTGGAAGTATTTTTTTTCCCTTCGTTTTTGCACGAGACAAGCCCCCCCCCCCGCACCCCCTTGCAAATTAAGAATACCAACTCCGACATCATACCACTTGAGGAAAAGGGTAAACTATGAATAGACAATGAATATTCATGCTGTGATTGTTGGATGGTGGGTGGGGTTTGGGCAGGACTTGCTACTGCACGTTCTGTGAGGTATGTTTCTAATACAAAGCCAAGTGCTGTACTTTGCTCTCTTTGTTACCTACATGCACTCATCTGAACAAGACAACAGAACACAGTAAATAAGGAATGTTCTTCCATTCCTTCCCTCACTATGTACCCACTTCTCTGTCAAGAGCAGACTAAAGAGTTTTAATTGTAAGACCATGTGTAATGGATCACTACAATGATGAGGCAGACAATGAAACTAAGTAGATAGATAGATTGATAGATAGCTACGGCAGGCTCTTCTTCAGAGGTGAGAAACTGGAATAATGGTTAAGGTGTTTACCTTGCAGACATAAGATACAAGGTTTAATTCTCATCTTTGAAGGGAAATTGGCTAGACTTAAAATGGCCTAGAAGGGTACTTATATTTGTAACCAGAAAAAACACTGACACACATGTACCTTTTTGACACTCAGCCCACGGGCAGTGTGTGCTTAAGCAACTTAATCAGAGAGATAAACAGAAGCCAAGGGAATCAAACCCTGGATTACTTAATGAAACTTAACAGGTCATAATATTAAACCATCGCACAAACTAAAAATAAAAAAATGCATAAAAATAAATAAAAACTGCTAGACTGTCATAATAAATAAAACAAAGTTATACCATGCTAGTTCTTGTTCTCAAACAGCGCTTCCATAAACTGCCTTGGAGATGTACGTAATTTGGGACACTTACTGACATTGACTTTGAGAAACTTGTTGCCAATTCTGCAGTCTGTTCCAATAGCATGTGCTACCTCCCCAACATCAGCACCAGTTACCTCACACAGCGCACTGATAGAATTTATACTTCTGATTCACTGTGCCAAGAACGCACTGGCTGTATGAAAATACAAAGATTGAAAAATAAAGAATGTGACATGACAAAATACAGAAAAAAATTTCAACATATTCGTACAAATAACACAAATGTAAAAATAGAAAATTTTACTTGTAATAGTGTAAACATTATTCACTCATGTCAGATATTTGTAAGGATGAAAATCTCATCATGATGCTATTTTTTTTTCTTGTATTATCTTTGCTTCTGGTCCTGCTGACCACCTAGCTTCCCCATTCTGTGTTAAACCCATTCGCTAGTCTTGACTGGGTATCTCCATTGCAAGGATGGAAAGCCCAATGGAGGGGAATTAACTAATATATAATTCGATATTCGTTTTTAGACTAAAAGATATGCACTTTCACACAAAAGGAAAAAAAATGTTAGACTGTGGTCTTTTTCCATTTTATGTGCAGAAACTCATTATCTTTTAGCATTTTATACAAAAGTAGGGCTGTTACCTGTCCTGATTGAGACAGACATAATTTTGAGCTGTGCATCCTGTCTCCTAAGCAGCCATGACTGGGACATTAAAAATCCCAGTTTTGGGGAACTGTCTGTATTCTGTGCCTTAGACTGTGATACTGCACAAATTCAAGTGTAAGTAAACACACATTGCTGGCCGATATCTAATGTTCAGTTCAGTTCTCCTCTTAGTGGTTCCACCTCCACCCACCCATATATTAGCACTCATGCATGCATTCATTCATAACATACATTAATTCAATTAGATGCCCAAGAATACAGTCATGTCAAGTCAAATTCCTGTCCCATTCATAAGACGAATACACTGATTCCTTCATACAAGCCCACAGCCCTATCACTCACTCACTCTTTGAACTCTCATGCACCCACTCAGCTGTGTCAGCTGAGAAAATAAAAAATGGTATTTGGCTGCATCATGGGCTGGCAACCAAGGAAAAAGGCAAACACATACTGAAACAGACTAACACTTATTCAATTTCTACAACTTTAATTATCATGACACTACTCTGTGTGATTTACTAACACTAATTTACTAGGAACGCATAAGAAACCTGCCTTATGCAGAGTGCGTTAAAGCCCTTTTCCTCTACTCGGTCTCCTATAGATTGCTGGGGGTGATCTAAGTCAAAGAGTACCAGGAATACAAGGTCTAGGGACCTGAATTTTGTGTTACTTAAACAGAACATGCTGGCGAGAAAAATACAGATATATGTCCCAGAGACTGCCCCTCTTATGGAACACGCTTCCAATCCATGTGAAGCTGTTTGTCTGTTACCCACTCCACAAAAGGAGGGGGTGTATCCATATTCATAAAGGATACTCACACCTCCAGGTTGGTGGCAACGCATGAAGCTTCGGAAACCATCCAGGTGCAACTAACAATAGGCAAAACTGCTCTACAAATTGTAGCATGCTACAGGCCACCCTCTCAAACTCAGGAACCCCACACAGCCTTCCTGAAGACACTGGAGGGTATAAATGTATCTCCAAACACCATCATATTGGGTGACTTCAACTACCCGAATATAGACTGGGAACATTACTCAAGCCCTAACTTTCTAGCCCAACGGTTCCTGGAGTTCATAAATTCAAATGCCATGGAACAGCTAGTCACTGTTCCCACGAGAGGAGAAAATATACTAGATCTCATTGTCACAAACATGGGGACAAAATGCTCCACACCGGAAGTATATCCCTCATTGGTGAGATCTGATCATAAACTAATCTCACTGGAAATCCACATCCCGCCCCCACCCCAAACAAAAGACCATAGTGAAGAACTTCTCTAAAGCAAACTTCACACTACTCAAGACTGGTGTGGTATCCTTCAAGGCCCCTGAGTCAGAGGAAACCACAACCCAAGCTGGAAGCCCTTACAAATGCCTTCTATGAACACCTCCAGGACTGCATGGATCAGGCAATCCCAAATAAAACCAAGACTCTTTCCACAAAGGGCAAACGTCCAGTCTGGTGGACCCCAGCCATTAACAAACTTTACAATAAGAGGAGAAAGCTATTACATGATAGAACAAAATCCATAAAAGGGAAGTCACCCCTGATCATTATTAGTAAAAATTACGAGCACTCATAAAATCAACTAAGGCCAATTTTGAGAGAAAATTGCCATGGATTCAAAGGACAATCATAAGGCCTTTTTCAGCTATGTTAGGAACCTGGGTGGAAACTCACAGATATGCTCAGAATTAGTCCAAAATGATACAAAAATCACTGAACCCACAGACATTGCCAACATACTGGCAGACAGGTTCAGTGCAAACTTCACCCCTCTCCCCTAAAGGAGAGATAACTATCCCAGCCGAGTGTAGCCTCCCGGACATCTCAAATGCGCAGGTGAAAGCTGCTCTCTCTAAAGCTAAAAACACAGCATCAATGGGACGGATGGTGTCCCCGGCTGTGTGCTACGAGCTAAATGAGGAATTAAACCCGCACATAAGGCAGCTGTTTAATCTCAGCCTTACCACAGGATACGTGCCCAAGGAGTGGCGTCACGGCAACTGTGGTCCCACTCCACAAAGGTGGCCTCTACGGACCCTGGTAATTACCGCCCCATAAGCTTAACAAGTCTAGTCTGCAAAGCTATGGAGAGGATCATAATGGAGCTCATAAACAAAGATATAGGGACTTGCAGACATTGGACCCGACCCAGTTTGGCTTTGTCAAGGGAAGATCATGCCTTTTGAACTTGGTCGACTTCTTGAAATAGTCACCAAGGCCATTGATGAGGAAAGGCAGTCCATACAGCCTACCTTGACCTTGCAAAGGCTTTCGACACAATACCCCACTCGGGTATTGTAGAAAAACTTACCAGCTTAAATGTAAACCCATATGTCACAAGATGGGTTGCAAACTGGCTTAAGGACAGAACCCACAGGGTTAGAGTTGCTGGCGCTGTGTCAGACTCCAAGCCGGTCACAAGTGGTGTCCCACAGGGCTCGGTCCTTGGCCCCTATTGTTTGGCATCTACTTCTCAGAAGTACAGGCCAACATGGGAGGACTTTGGCTGACAAAGTTTGCAGATGACTGCAAACTGGGCCATAGTGGAAAGTGCATCGGACACTGATATCCTTCAGAAGGGACTCACGGAAACAGATAGCTGGTGCCAGAGCCATGGCCTGAAGTTAAACGCCAAAAATGTATAGTCATACCCTTCGGAAAAACAAGGTAACCCCAAGCTACCATATAGGTGGCAATCCACTAAGCACAGAAGAGGTTATCAGGGACCTGGGGACCCAGGTTGACAGTGGCCTTTCTTTTGACACTCACATTGCTAAAGTGGTTAGAAAGACCTTCTACATTGCCCACCTGATCATGAAGGGATTCACATCCAGATCTAGTGAGGTCATTGTTCCCTGTACTCTTCACTTATCAGACCAATGATCGAGTACAATGCCCCATTCGGGATGTATCTCACCCGACATCTGCAGCAATTGGAGAGACCCCAAAAGTTCCTCACCAAAAGGATAAAGGGACTCCAAAATCTGTCATATGCTGCCAGATTGAAGAAACTCCAGCTCTATTCAGTCGCATACCGTCTGCTCAGAGGTGACATGTGCCTGACATACAAGGCCATGTCCAACCCGGAATTAATGGACATGCTCCACCTCAAAAATCCAAATCCACCAAAACCACTAGAGCAAGCGACTTAAACCTTAGCACGGATATAAATAGGACGTGCTGGAGGGATAGATTTATCACTCAGAGACTCCCTATGCTGTGGAATAAAATCCCGGTCCATGTGAGGCAGAGCACCTCGCTGACTCTGTTCAAGAGAAATCTAGACCTGTGGATGGGAGATCGTAGGTTTACCCCGGGAATCATCTCTGGGTCACTGCTGGACAGAGGCACAACAAACTAATGGGCACAGTATTTTTTCATATAAGGGGTGGCGTAAGCCACAATAATTTGGGCTAGGCTTATAAATGCCTTAGGGCAGATAGCCTAGTATAAACCTATGAACCTAAGTGCAGCCTAGGCCAGTGGATAGGAAATTTACATCGGGCCTGACAGCCATGTTCCTTATGGACAGAGGTAGCTTATAAATGCCTGGCCCTCAATGTCCTGTTTAAATACAGAACATCAACATTCTTTCGGGAAAACTTGGCTAGGCTTAGAAAGACCCCCCCCCCCCAATTCCCTCAGATCATTATCCTAGTAGCAATCTATGAATCTATAAAAGCTGTGGACTGTGAATATTGATAAAAATAAATGAAAGAACTGTGGTATTTTTACTGCAAAACAAGCTAGTAAAGTTAAAACTTTATCTTATCATCTTGTTTGTTTTTCAGCAGAACTTGTTCTTACTGATAATAATCATCTTGTTTGCTTTTGATTTGCAAGTTGGAGCAAGAAATATGAAAATGCTGTGTGTTTATAAATATGGATGGTATCTATGCAGTCAGAATTATTACGCACAGGCCTAAGTTTCTTTCCTGTTAAAATGTACATAGCACTGTCTTTGGAGAAACTGCAGGCTCCAACACATATTAATTCAAACGCAAGTTTTCCTTTATCCTTATAAAATCAGCCGAGCCGCCAGCTGTTACACTAATCCTCTAAAACGTTATTCTCAGTTTTACATTTCTCCCACTCCTATCCCCGTTCTTTTGTATCACATCCTTTCAGATAGACTTTGTCTCCACCTTCGTGACGTACCTTCGACACAGTCTAATGAGTAGTTTCCTCTTCTGATGTTCCCCCCACGCTGTGACATACACATTGTCAAGTCACTGCTACGTTGTTATGGAACTGTCTTACTACCACTGTTTCCTTCAGGACAGGAAATATTATCGGAGCAAGTACTTCCTCCACTAAAAGTGCAGCGGAAGTGCTTGAAATCTATCAGCATGTGCAATGTTTCGGTAAGTTAGAAAAAAATTATAAAACTTGGTAAACTGTACCTCCACTTATACTGCTTCGGTGTAATTATAGAGTTTCTTGGTTGTGTTCTCCTGTTATAGCTGATTTTTTTTTTTTACAGTCGGTCTACAACCACCGTGCTTCATACCTATCAACTTCTTAGAGCCAGAAATCTTGTCAAAGGCGTATAAATCAAGGCACATTTTTAAATAATACTCATACAAACGTTAGAACGTTGATATAATATATTTTGTATTAGCATAGATTTCCTGAAGGTTACAAAGTCTAAATGCCCGCTACAGTTTTCAATATGTTATGCTTTAACCTCCTAATTTGCCGTGGAATCTCATGATTTAACTCTTATTTTAGGTTTTCTGGCAATCCCTACAGTTTAGAGGTTTGCCCTGCTTCGGTTTGCGTGTATTTACCGTTTTTATCGCATGTGTTAGTGATGCATGCGTGAAAGCAGAACTGTGTGTGTGATTGCAGATGAGACTGTGTATGCATGTGTGTGGGGAAAGACTGAGCAATGCAGGAGAGAATGATCGGTGCATGCATGAAAGCATGTATGTGTGTTTGTGAATGTAGTTGAGACTGTATCTGTTAGTGCATGAGCGAGAGTTAGCAATGCCTGGTTGACTGAAAAGTGCTTGTGTGAAAGCAGAATGTCTGTGAATGCAGAAGAGGTTGTGTCTGTGTAGAGAGATGCAGGTGTATGAGAGGGAGTTAGCGATGCATGAAATCAGAATGTGTGTGTGAATGAAAAAGAAACGGTGTCTGTATTTGTAAGAAATGAGTGTGTGTGCCATGAATTTTTTTTATTTTTCTGTGTAGTGGAAGTCTAACATGCCAGTCAAGATCGGCTTATTACAGGGAAGTGTTTTTTTCTTTCTTTCTTTTTTGCTGTTGCTGAGGGAGTAGGGTGCTTGTTCATACTGTGTGTTTTAGGCACTAGATGAACCAGCTACGCTTCTGTTTGCCGCAAACTTCATTTGTAATGACATCAATCATCATAGCAGGCGTTGCTAACAGATTACAGCGCGGTAATCTGTCAGTGTAGTATCTCGCAGGATGCGCAGTAGCAAAGCCCGCCCCAAACACGCCTCCAGCCCTGTGGAGGCAGCAGCATGAATATTCAACAGAGTACGGAATTTAATATAATTAATATTCAGCATCTGCGCTGAAAGCAACCCCTTGTTTTATTGTAGACATTCAGTACCAAAAAATGAAATGTTTTACATGTACATCACATTTTAGTTAGTCAATCGGGCAGAGCTCACACAACCAAACTTTATTTTATTTTACATTTGTTAACCGGCCTAGTCCAACTGGATATATGTCCATTTTCAGTTAAGGCCCGGGGAGATAAGATCCACAACTAACAGTAAATGCCATTTAAATGCGGGTACATAGTAGATTTTTGCAATACCTTGTGATTCGGCTTACAGAGTCTTAGTACATATCAGTTATGGTTAGTCATACAAAGAAATCTCTAATAACATTTTAAACAGTTAAATCATACTCTCTTTATTGTTAGTAGAAAAGTAACTAGTTTATACAGGTATGGAGATTAATAGCCAGAGATAAGTGAGGTAGTTAGGGTTAGCACAGGGGCATAGCCAGTGTGATGTATGGTTTCAGTTTGCTTTTAAATAGGGTTATAGATGAAAGGGAGGTTAGGTCACTGGGGAGGGAGTTTCAAGTTTTACCAACAGAGAATCACCAGCCAAATTCTTTTTATTTATTTGTACAACTAGTTTATTTGATGAGCATAGGGTCTTGAGGTTATTATACCGGTTGATAAGGTTTGTAAGTATAGATGTGTTAGAAGGTTGATATAGGATTTTGTGGGCAACTGCTAGTTGGTTAAGTAGTAGTAGATTTGGTAACTCTAATCATCCTAGTTGTTGAAGATTGTTACAATGATGGGTTCTGTAGGTAGACCCAGTTGCAAATCTAGCAATATTGTTGTAGGAGATAGCCAGCTTGTTCAAATTGCTTTTATATAGTTTAGTATATATAGGGGAGGCATAAAGAAGGGTAGAGATTAAGTGGGTACGGGCAATAGTGGTCCTGGCTAGTGGGGTCAGAAAGGGTTTGATCTAAACGATACTGTTACAGTTTAGCAGCTGAAAATGTTTCCCGAAAATGCTAGCAGCACTGTTTCATAGCACTTGTTCAGTGCTGAACTGGTCACCTGGCCTTAAGGCATCCAAATCTGAAAAGCGAGGGTGTGGGGGGTGTGCAGGGGGCTTGCCCCCCTGAAAAAGGAGAAAAAAAATAATTTCTTTGAGGATGGAGTTTGTTGTGTGCGTGAATATTTAGCAGTTTACATGACGTGAAGTGAATTAGCATGCCTGTCAGTCTTCCTTGATATCCCCACCCATTTGGCTGTGCAGAACTAAGTGCGAGGTACTACACTGGTAGATTACTCGATAGGAGTTCGTGGTGTGCGTAAATATTTAGCAGTTTACATGACATGTGAATTAGCATTCCTGTCAGTCTTCCTCGATATCCCCACCCATTTGGCATGCCAATCACTGACTGCACGCCCAAAGCTGCGCAGAACTAAGTGCGAGGTACTACACTGGTAGATTACCCGATATATTGTATGAGACTTGCTGCTGTACAAATGTTATGTGTACTAAGCTATGTTTCGCTGTGATTTGCAGCTTTGTCTCATATCTCTGCAGTCAGTTATACTTTGATGTAGCCACAAGCAAAACATTACAGTTGCAGTTTTATTTTCGGTTGAGGAATATAAATCAGATTGAAACAACTGCCCTGCATCTGATTGTAGTGGTAATGGAAGCAGCACAAAACGATTGGTACTTAACAACCCATTTGAACAAATTAAATGCTCTTGTGACATTTGCCTGGCATGCACGACTGACGTAAACATTTGCACGGTACTTTTTTTTTTTTTTTTTTTTTTAAGTGTTTACAAACAGTAGTCTCTGCTGAAATCTGTCTCAGTATGGGTCTTGTCATCTTTTCAGTTGCGAAGAATCAGTCGACATTAAATATTTTCGCTCTTTTGTTCTGCACTGTGTCAGAGAGAGAGAGATCTCTCAACTGCCTCTGATTTTTGGGGATGTCCCCAAGTTTGGCTTAGAAATTTACTTCTAAGGTTTTTAAATCTGTGTCCTTGATTATTCTTGGATTTGTCCCTGGTAATTGTAGAGATAAGAGGTTGAGAGTTATGTTAACCTGTATTCAGACTTAATTTACCCATTCACATAGGTTCATAGTTATATACTAGTTTAATGACCAGTGGGCTAGTTACAGGCCTGGTCGAGTATTCCATTTGCACCCCACAAACTTAGTGCCTTAAAGTTATATGTAAGCTAAGTTAAGATTTACAGGCTGTCTCTGTCTATTAGAGGTATAGATGCTAGACCCAGAATACATTTATGATTTCCCATCCACTGGCCCAAGTTACTCTTGACTAGGGTTATGGAAGAGCTCTCCCTCACACTGGATGGGAAGCCTGTTTCAAGGAGGAGAATTCCCTGAGACACATACCTGTCCCTCCAACATGTCCTATGTAAGTCATAAGCAAAGTTTAAATCCCTAGATCGAGTAATTCTGATGTTTGTTTTGTTGCTATGCAAGACGTTCATCCGAGTGGTATTCTAGGGTGCTTTGTATGCCAGACATAGTTCACCTCTCAGCAGTTTGTAGGAAACACTTTGAGGTGATCTGCATAGGGCATGCTGTTTATGCCCTGTATTCTTTTTGTGAAGAACCTGTATGGATGTTCCAGTTGTTGCATGTGCCTGGTCAGGTACATGCTGAAGGGGGCTTTGTACTGAGTAATAGGCTTGATGAGGGGTGAAATACAGCAGACTGATGACTTCCTTGCACGATGCCATGCCTTTGCTTCTACGTTGAGCAACATTGAATAATTTTCTTACTACAATAGATGCTTATTGGTCAAAATTGACTTCTTCGAATCAGTCTCCAGAGCCATGGACAAGGATGAGGTGGTCCACACAGCCTATCTGGACCTCGCAAAGGTCTTCGACACCATCCCCCACTTTGGAATCGTAGATAAATTTACTAAGATGGGCATAAATCCCTACGTCACTCGGTGGGTTGTCAACTGTTTTACTGACAGAACCCACACTGTAAAAGTAGCCGACTCAAATCCAGCTCCAAACAAGTGGAGTACCTCAGGGTTCAGTCCTGGGACCGCTCTTGTTTGGCATCTACTTCTCTGAAGTATAGGCCAACACTAAGGGACTCTGGCTTACAAAGTTTGCAGATGACTGCAAACTGGGAGCCATTATTGAATCCCCAAATAATGTGGATATTCTACAAAAGGGCTTTACAGAAACAGATGCTTGGTGCTAGGGCCATGGGCTCCAGCTCAGTGCCAAGAAATGTATAGCTATCCCCTCTGGGAAAAAACATGTACCCGCGAATTACCACATAGGTGGCAGTACGCCAAACATCGAAAGTGTGATAAGAGACTTAGGGACACAGGTGGACAGTGGTCTGACCTTTGATAACCACATCACCACAACAGTCAGAAAATCCTTCTATGTGGCACATCCCATCACTAAGGGTGTTTCATCCAGAAAAAAAGGAGGTCATTGTCCCACTGTACTCATCCCTCATTAGACCCATTATAGAATACAACGCCCCGTATGATATGTACCTCTCAAGATATCTGCAACAACTGGAAAGGTCACAGAAATATCTCACTTAATGAATCACAGGCCTAAAGCAAATACCCTATGGTGACCATCAAAAAAAACTCCACCTATCCTCTGTCACATATTGTATACTCGAAGGTGATCTCTTCTTAACATACAAGGCCATGTCAAACCCAGAGCTGTTGGACATGCTACACTTAAAGAAATCCCAATCCCTCAGAGCCACACACTCCAGGGATCTAAACCTTGTCATCACAATGAACAAAACATGCTGGAGAGTGAGGTTCCTGACCCAGAGACTCCCCAGACTCTGGAATAGACTGCCCATACATGTCAAGCAGAGCGCTTCTTTGGCTCTCTTCAAAAGGAACCTTGATGATTGGATGGGAGATGGAAAATTCACCCCAGGGATCATGTCAGTCGTCCTGCTAGATAGGGATCCAGGGAAGTAAATACTGTGGGAAGAAATAGCCAGGGAGTTGTTATGGCTAGGCTTGTATAGGCCCTAGGGCTGATAGCCTAGTACCAACCTATGAACCTAAAAGCCAGGCCACTATCTACATATGTACCCAAATCGCTGACTACTGGTTCTACTCTTAGGGGTGTTTTAAGCTGTGGCTTTGGCACCAGTCACTTGTCTGTGTTAGTCTTTCCTGTAGGATGTCTTGGCAGGATTCTATGACTGCTACTAATTACAATTTTCTGCAGACCTGGACATCCAGAGGCAACTTCCAAGAAGTAGGTGCCAAAAAGGAGTGGACCCAGCACAGAACCCTGAGGGACTCTGCTATGACTGGTCTCTTTGTGGAGGTGGTGTCACATGTAAGGGGAGGGAGGCTGGCATAATGGTTAAGGTATTTACCTTACAAACGTAAGGTGCAGAGTTTGATTCTCATGTGGGGTAATTGGCTAGGCATAAAATGGCTCACAATGGCAGTTGGCTTAGTACTAATCTGTGAACCTATATCCTGACTTCCTGAATTCTATCTGAGAGCCAGCTGACTATCCAGAGTGTAACGGAGGGGTTTATGCCTATACCCATGAGTTTGTTTACAATGCAGAAGTGGGATATTTTATCAAATCCCTTAGCTAGGTCAAGGTGGGCAGTATGCAGTGTTTTGCCATCATCCATTACCTTTGTGACCTTCTCAAAGATGTTCATCAAGCTGAGTAGGCATGATGTGCCCTGGATCTAGTGTTTGAAGATTTTCTGTGTCCTTATTAATTATTTCATGGTAATGCTTTGCATAAGATATTAGTTACATTTTTGGTTCTTTAGTTCCCAAGGTCTGTTGATGGACTGCCCTTGTGCAGAGAGATGACCAGTACACTTCTCAGTTTGTATGGCACAAAGCCTGTATGAAGGCTATGGTTAAACAGTGACTCTGGTGGTCCCGATAGGTCATGTTTCAGGCTATTTAGGAGGCATCCTGGGATATTATCGGGGCCCATTGATGCAGTGTTGTTGACCTTAAAGAGCACATTTAGGACCTGCTCACTAGTGATAGTTGTGGGGGTGGGGTTGGGGTTGATGGTATTCCCTGGATGCCCTTTGGGACATGGGGTTGGTAAAATTGAAGCTGAATTTGTTGGCCAGTAGATTTGCTATATCTTCCAGCTCCATATTGGTGGCTCCATTTACACTGCTGTGTACTGCCTTTGAGGTTTTGAACACAGCTAAAGAAAGTTTTGTTGTCCTTTGTCTGGGAGGCTGTCTTTACCTCAAATCTGACTTTAATAAATTTAATTTGTACTGTCTTAGTTTGTTTAGATCGTTGAGAGTCTTTTCATCGTGGTGGGCATCACACTTCCTAATCTTGGCTATGACTTTGATTGGATTCTAGCAGGGTGGTTTGCTTTTTGAGTTAGTCCTGGGTTTATTTCTGGTAGGCACAGCTGTCTGTATGCATTTATTGACATACTTGTGCAGGGGTTCTGAGAACAATTTTACATAGGCAGCTGTGTTCCCAGGGTTTGGAAAGGAGAACTTAAAGTATTGACAGGTTATCTCTTAGTAGTATGAAGTTTACCTTAGAGTAGTTCTTAAGTGTTTTGGGGTTAGCTGAAGGGGTCACATAATTATTTTTATTACGAAGGAGACAGTTTTGTGGTCTGACCTTTCCTGAGATGACACTATAGTAAAGGCGGGAGAAAAGGTACAGCATTTTCCCGTGTTTGGGAGTACCAGGTCGAGTATGTTTGCACCCCTAGTGGGAGTATGGACAATCTGGTCAAAAGTGTTTGTGTTTACAAAGTCCAGGAATCTCTGGGCATACAAGTTTGTGATTGTGCAAGTGTCCCAGTTTGAACTTGCCCATGAATATGGTATTGGGTTGAATGCCAAGGGCCTCAATACAGTTTACATGTTACTTGGGTCATAAGGTGGTGATCTATAGCTTATTAAGTCCTGGTTGCAGTTTCCCATTATGGACTTTATTATCATTACAGTACACCACAGAGTCGTGCATCTTGACTCCACAGAAAGACAAATGCCATGGACCACTATAGAGATCATGTCTACATGGTTTCCACTGAGGGCACTTGGCTATTATACACACGCTGAGATTCCAGCTGCCATTCGGGCTGAGTTGTCCCAGTCCCTGTAAAAGGTATCAGATGCAGAGCTGAAGAAGTAGTTTGACACTCTCATCTACATTAAGTAATATGAATGACCTAATCATGCAAGTGATTCACAAGACACAGGGTAATGCCGGAGGAGCACAAGTGATGCAGTTACTGTACACTGGCATGACTTGCTTCACATCACCAGCATCATTTAGAATTTCAGGGCAACCATCTGTAAGCTTTAATGGTTCTTACTTACTTGTTTGGACCACTTGCTAAGAGAATGCCAGAAGAAAGTGAGAAGAATAAAACTCTTGTAGCACTGGCATCAAGGTTATGTCTACCCACTGCCCATTTAAAGGCCAGAGAAGAGTCTGCATTACATATAGCTCAGATGTGACCAGAAGGAATGGATTACATGTATGTGTTTTCTGTGGTAGCAAGAAAGATTTAGAGCACTGCAGGGTATTACTAGTGTCATATTAATTACTCTGTATATGTTCTAGCATTGAATGGCACTGATTTCAGTGTGAAATAGCTGAAGGGCTTGGAAGTGTAGGACTTACAACTCAGATCTATTTCAGTTCTCTGTACAGGCTTTTTAGTTGCGGTCGGTATAGACCCAGAGCAGCAATATAACTGAGCTAGAGAGTTCTGAGGCCAAACTATGTGTATTCCCATGTATGTTAGCTAGTTTTATTTATGGTTTCCATATTTTATAGGGATGTGGTGGCCATCACAGACTGCGATAGGCCATGTCATCACAGCTGTCACAAAGTCGATGGCAAAGGGGTATGTGTAATATGATACTTTTTTTGGTATTCAAAATTAGTGTGTAGGGTCTGCACACATTTTCACAAAGAGCACAGTCCTATGAATGTATTTATTTATTTATTTTTTATTTTATGTTATTTTACATTTGTTGACTGGGAGAATCCAACTGGATAAATGTTCATTTTTAGTGGAGACCCGGGGAGAAAAGTTCCAGAGTTTGTAAATATGCAAAGGCATTCAAAGGCAAGTAAACACATGCAGTGTTATGCAGAGACGAAGTACAACACATGACATTTTAGAAGTACATTGAGAGAAAAAAAAATATTTTGGCTGTACATTTTAGAGGTACATAGAGAAAAAAAATTAGCTGCAAAATGTAGAAGCAGGACACGTTAGTTGTATGACCAGTAATTTCTACTTGAATTATTGAGAGTATGTATAATTCACTCATAGAGTTTCTAAGAGTATAGTAGAACTGCTAGTAGATCTTCTTCTAGATCTTCTTCTTTCGGCTGCTCCTGTTAGGGGTCGCCACAGCAGATCAACTGTTTCCATTTCCTCCTGTCCTCTGCATCTTGCTCTGTCACACCAACCACCTGCATATCCTCTCTCACCACATCCATAAACTTTATCTTAGGCCTTCCTCTTTTCCTGTTACCTGGCAGCTTCATCCTTAGCATCTTTTTCCCAATATACTCTGCATCCCTCCTCAGCACATGTCCAAACCAACGTAATATTACCTCTCTGGCTTTGTCTCCAAACCTTCCAACCTGGGCTGACCCTCTAATATACTTATTCCTAATCCTGTCCATCCTGGTCACACCCAGTGCAAATCTTAACATCTTTAACTCTGCCACGTCCAGCTCTGATTCCTGCCTTTTTGTCAATGCCACTGTCTCCAACCCGTATAACATAGCTGGTCTCACTACCCTCTTGTAGACCTTCTCTTTCACTCTTACTGGTACTCGTCTGTCACAAATTACTCCTGACACTCTTCTCCACCCACTCCATCCTGCCTGTACTCTCTTCCACACTCGCAATTACTCTGAACTGTTGATCCCAAGTACTTAAACTCATTCACCTTCGCCACCTCTACTCCCTGCATCCTCACCATTTCTCTATCCTTCCTCTCATTCACACACATATATTCTGTCTTAGTCCTGCTGACCTTCATTCCTCTTCTCTCTAGAGCATATCTCCACCTCTCCAGGGTCTCCTCCACCTGTTCCCTACTCTCACTATAGATCACAATGTCATCTGCAAACATCATAGTCCACGGGGACTCCTGTCTGATCTCGTCTGTCAACCTGTCCATCACCATTGCAAATAAGAAAGGACTCTGAGCTGATCCTTGATGTAATCCCACCTCCACCTTAAACGCATCCATCACTCTCACCGCTGTCGCACTACCCTCGTACATATCTTGTACCACTCTTACATACTTCTCTGACACTCCCGACTTCCTCATACAATACCACAACTCCTCTCTAGGCACCCTGTCATATGCTTTCTCTAAATCCACAAAGACACAACGCAACTCCTTCTGACCTTCTCTGTACTTCTCCATCAACACTCTCAGAGCAAACATTGCATCTGTAGTGCTCTTTCCTGGCATGAAATCATACTGCTGATCACTAATCATCACCTCCCTTCTTAACTTTGCTTCCACTACTCTTATCCATAACTTCATGCTGTGACTGATCAGTTTAATCCCTCTGTAGTTACTACAGCTCTGCACATCACCCTTATTCTTAAAAATCGGTACCAAAACACTTTTTCTCCATTCCTCAGGCATCCTCGCACTTTCCAAGATTTCATTAAACAATCTAGTTAAAAACTCCACTGCCATTTCACATAAACACCTCTATGCTCCCACAGGTATGTCATCTGGACCAACAGCCTTTCCGTTCTTCATCCTCTTCATAGCTATCCTTACTTCCTCCTTGCTAATCCACTGCACTTCATGATTCACTATCCGCACATCATCCAACCTTCTCTCCCTCTCATTCTCTTCATTCATCAACCCCTCAAAGTGCTCTTTCCATCTGCTCAACACACTCTCCTCGCTTGTGAGTACGTTTCCCTCATTATCCTTTATCACCCTTACCTGCTGCACATCTTTACTAGCTCGGTCCCTCTGTCTAGCCAATCGGTACAGGTCCTTTTCTCCCTCCTTAGTATCCAACCTTTTATACAACTCTTCATATGCCTTATCCTTAGCCTTCGTTTCTCTCTTTGCCATGCACCTCATTTCCTTATACTCTTGTCTACTTTCTTCATCTCTTTGACAATCCCACTTCTTCTTCGCCAACCTCTTTCTCTGTATACTCTCCTGTACTTCTTCATTCCACCACCAGGTCTCCTTGTCCTCCTTCCTCTTTCCAGATGTCACACCAAGCACCCTTCTAGCCATCTCTCTTACTAGCTCTGCTGTAGTTACCCAGCTATTCGATAACTGCACTGCCACCCAGTGCCTGTCTTAACTCTTCCCTGAACTGCTAGTAGATGAGGTTTGTGTATTAAGAATACTAGTACATGCAGTAAATTAGTATGCGGCGGTTGATAGAGAAAGTCCTGGGGGAAAAAGCAGGTGTAGAGGGTCAACCTGGGGGAAAGCATGGGCATTACCTATTGATAAGTAAGCTTCCTTTAGTAGTTGTTTAAACTTAATGACAGAATTTACTGAGGTAATATCAGGGAGCAGTGAGTTCCAGATTCTGCCTATGTACTTAGGAAATAGGGAGTCTCCTGCTGAGTTGTTGGTTCTGGTGGTCTTGATTAAGGTCCTGTCACTAGAGTGTAGTTGTCTTGGGTTTTCATGTATTTTAAGAAAATGAGATAGTGTTGGTATTTTGTCTGGATATAGTAGGAGTTTTTTAGTGAAAACTAGTTGGTGGAATGTAATGAGATTTTGAAGTTCAAGCCAATTTAGCTGGTATAGTGAGTGGCAATGATGGTAATGGTAGGGAGCATTTGTGGCAAATCTGGCAATTTGATTGTAACATGTGTCTAGTTTTGTAATTTCTGTTTTGGATAGGTTGGTGGAGGTGGGGCAGCATATAGTGTGGATAGTAGCAGAGTTTGCGCCATGGTAATTTTAGTCTGTTGATTTAGGTATGTTTTTTATTTTTGTACAGACTGCCTAGTTTTCTGTGTGTGTTTTTGATGGTTTGATTTATGTGCAGGTCAAACTTCAGTTTGTTGTCAGTTGTAGTTTTGTGTGGGTGTCTGAGGAGATGATACCATTATTAGACGTAATACTGAAAGAATCAATGTCTAAGTTTGATTTATTTGGTTTGAAAATTAGTAATTTGGTCTTTTTGGGTTCACTAACATGTTTTTATTGAGAAACCAAGCTTTAGTGGTTTTGAAGACTTGTTGGGTAGCGGAAAGGAGTGTGAGGAGATTGGTGGCTGAGCAGACTAGTGTTGAGTCAGCATATTGTATGACAGTTGCATCTTGGGTGATCTTATTCAGATCCTTGATAAATATGGAAAATAATAGAGGGCCTAAAATTGATCCTTGTAGGACTCCAGTTGTAATAGGGAGCAGTGTGGATAGTTTGTTATCGCACCTGACTGCTTGCTGTCTACCTGTTAGGTAGTTTTGATACCAGGCTAGTGAGTCAGTGGCTAGTCCAAGGTCAGAGAGTGACTCAAGAAGTTTGGTATGGTTGACCATGTCGGATGCTTTTGGTAGGTCTAAAAATATAGCTGATGTTAGATTCCGGTTGGTGAAAGAGCGGATGGCAGTTCTGCTGTGGGCTCGTCTAAATCCGTGTTTGGTAGGAGTGAGAAGTATGCTTTTGGATCTCTGCCTGCACTATTCAGGAGAACTTTGATTAAGATGTGCAGTATTCTGAAAAGCCAGACACACTGTACTCATGACACTGTAAACAGCAGTTCAGTCCTGTTTGCTTACTGCCTGACATGCCAAGTTCAGTTAGTACAACTGGAATGGGATGCTGCAATCCTTAATTTACTGAAGGTTATAACCCGTCTAAGTGGTGTTTTTCTGCAAACTACACTCATTTGTGTCTTAGTTTTTGGAGAGACTGTAGCATAAGTTGTAATATGAAAATCTGAAGGACTCTGGCTGAGTAGTGTCTCTCTTGCACATTAACAGCACAATAGACCTACCCAGTTTGGCTTTAAGGGCAGATCATGCCTCCTAAACCTGGTGGACTTCTTTGAGACAGATTTAGGAGATATGTGCACACATTTATGAAGGTATGTTTTTACTTATTTATGTATTTGGTATGTGATATGTATATCTTAGTATTTTTAATCAAGACTTGCAGTCAATGTGTGCATTATTTCTTGTAAATGAAATAGATCAATATTTTTTAATATTTCAATACCTAATTTTATATATATAGATTGCTTGATAGTTTTTGTTTTTTTATATATATTACTCTAGGCATAAGTGTATTGTTTATGTATATAATCAGCTTTGCATTTCCATACTGATGGATTGTAAGTTTTCATGTTAAGTGTTAGTATACCTTTAAGTGTATTTTCTGGCTAATCCAATTGGATTTACAGGAAGACTATTTAAATGATGGATTTGTAGTGTTTTTTGTACGTCTGAAGAAGCCAGTAGGTGAAAGCGCTAACGTGTTCAAATAAACTAGTTTTTATCAGTACGAACGTTTTTAGAGTTGTTAATAGCAATTTATACTTGCATTTTATCACAAGTGTTATTGGTCGCTGTAACTACAAGTATTTATTACAACCATTCTGCCAGGAATTCCACGGAAACTTTTGGAAGTGGCTTCTTTGAGACAGTCACCAAGGCTTTAGACGAGGGGAAAGGAGGTCCACACAGCCTACCTAGACCTCGCAGAGGCTTTCAACACCTTTCCCCATTCCGGTATTGTAGACAAGCTCACCAGCCTGAACATAAAACCCCTACGTCACAAGATGGGTTGCCAGTTGGCTCACAGATAGAACCCACACGGAGAGAGTTGCAGGCTGTAGGTCCGACTCTAAACCGGTTACAAGTGGCATCCCCCAGGACTGAGTCCTGGGACCCCTCCTGTTTGGTATATACTTCTCAGAGGTACAGGCAAGCACAGGAGGACTATGGCTGACCAAGTCCACAGATGTCTGCAAACTGGGGGCCATAACTGACTCTCTGGCTGATACAGACATCTTCCAGAAGGGTCTTACTGAGACGGATACCTGGTGTCAAAGTCGTGGCCTCAAGCTAAACGCCAAAAAGTGCATAGTCATCCCCTTTGGGAAAAAAACAAAGTACCCGTGAACTACCACATATGTGGTAGTCCCCTAAATACAGAAAATGTAGTAAGGGATCTGTATGGGAGGCAGAGGTCACCTCTTTGTAGCCTGTATGATTCTGAGAAGAAAGGATAAGGCTTTGAAGTAGTCTGCATAGTTTTTTTAATTTAAGCCCTTGGTCCTTTAGTGAGAAAGTAAGTGTGTGGACATGTGCATATTGAATGGGGCATTATAGTCGGTAATCGGTTTGATGAGAACCAAGTGTTATGGAATGATTACATCCTTGGATCTAGATACCATACATTTAGATATAAGCTATGCAATGGAAAAAAAAGATATCTTTACAACAGTGAATATGTGGTGATAAAAGAATCCTTTATTGTCAGCACAGGTTCCCAGTTTCTAGGATTAACTTTTAGGGGCATACTGTCAATGTGATAGTTGCAAGTTAAGTCATGCTTGACGAAGGATACAATTATACATTTCTCGGCATTTAAATTTAGTTCACGGTTTTGACACCAGCTATTTGTTTGGGAAAGGCCTTCTTGGAGGGTTTTGGTGTCCTTTTGGGAGTTTATAATGGCACCAAGTTTAACCCATGGTGGTGGTGCTGCGGTAGCATTGTTGCCTCACAGTAAGACGCTGTCCGGTTCGATTCTCCGCTTCTGCGTGGAGACATGTGTGAATGGGCGTACCTTCGTTGAAGGTTGTGCATCAGGGCTGGTAACTCGGCACGTAAAAATCAACTACCAATCATTAGTGGACCGGAGTTCCGTTGTGGCGACACCTAACCGGGAAAAGCCGAAAGACACAACATAATGGCACTAAGTTTGCAGTTGTCTGCAAACTTGGTCAGTCATAAATCCTTAACATTTGCTCTGACGTCTGGTAAGTAAATGCCAGAGAGGAGTGGTCCAAGGTCTGAACCCTGGGAACGCTGCTAGTGACAAGTCTTTTGGAGGAGTTTGAGCCACCCATCCTAACTTCCTAGGTTCATTTTGGGAGTCAGATTGCTAACCAGCAATACATAGGGATTTACATTTAGCTTGGAGAAAGTATCTGCAGTACCTGAGTGTGGGATGGTGTTGAATGCTTTTGTGAGGTCTAGATATGTAGTTTGTAGTGATTTGCCCTCATCCATTGCTTCAGTAACCTTATTGAAGAATTGCCCAGGTTAACCAGGCAAGATCTGCCCTTGATGAATCCAGACTGGCATAGGGTGAGAGCCTGTAGGTTTTGACCTTTTTCTGTAGCCTTGCAGACAAGGATTGTCAGTCTTGTGTATCTGTAGTTATCCAGGTGTATTATAGCTTCATGGTTTACGTTACTGTGTATGAGTCTGAAAGCTGTTAAAATGTAGACTTTGGGAGAAAAGGCAGCCTGTCCTAACCAAAGGTAATAAACTGCACACAATTATTTTTAAAACACTTGGTACTGATGCTAAAATTCACATGCATTGAATGAGTTGTTTGTAATTTTGTGTGACTTTCTGTACAGTTGTGTTTTTGACTTTGCATGGATTTCTGTACAGTTTTGAAACTGGTGTGCATTATCAAGAAGTGCTTTCAGTAAATCACTTGCTCATAGGGCTTCTTTTGTCATCTTTGATCTGCATCAAGCTCCAGTATGTCTTTGCTGAGCTTAATCTCAGTTTCACTTGTACTGTATCCACTCTGTAAATACCTTGTTGCTTACATCAGGTTAACCATGCCTTTGATAAGCTTAAAAGCTGGAAAAGCTTACTCAAACTCTGCAATAGACTGCTTTGAGGGAAAGGTTAGCTTGTTTTTCTTGTATTGCTTTCTTGCCTTTTTATATTGTGGTGTGTCATCATTCCACTGTTTTATAATTGCATTCTGTTTTCCATTGCATATTTGAACTAGCAAAGAAACCAAAGCTGTCTGTCTTGATAGTCACAGAAATTAGATTTTTTTCTCACTGCTGTTCTCAATTTTATTGTCTCCTTAATTGTCCACCCCTTATATTAATTTGACCACATAATGACTTTCTTCTTTTTCATTGGCTTTTTTCAGTGAGTGCCTCAGTTCTTCTCTCTTCTGTTTCATTGGCTATCAGTAAGCACAAAATTTATAATTTTGTGAAGTCAGCCTTATTAAGCTATTTAAATTTATTTTCCCTCCCACTTTATTCTATAGTGCCAGAATACTGAGTGCCTCCCCATACAAGAATACTGAGTGCCTCCCCATACAATCCGTCTTATTGTTTTTAACATTGGTGGTTCTCCCCTTAAACTGCTAAAGCTTTCTTTTCTATCTTCCTAACTGCTTAGTGCACACTGTAGTAGTTCTGAGAATATTAACCCATTTTTTTTTCATATTACTTTTAAAATCTGCAATGTCTGAGGCAAGAATACCAATCATTGGAGGGCCTACATTCTGATTCTTGGTACTCCTCTTTGGATTAGTCCTTCTGTTTTGCTTCTGCTGAGGGAAGACACAGAGGGACATTATTTCTTAGAGTTCCTAAAGACTGCTGATCACTGCAAAGCCTTTAATGGCCCCTTAGGAGTCAATTAGTGCTACTGTTTTGCTTCTGATGAAAGAAAAAGCAGTGTCTGTGTGTCTGTCCTGATTGGTTTGGGCAAAGGCTACAACAAGCCTACAGACCCCTGCAGCATCTAGGGCAAGACTGGTGATCAGTAAAGAGCTTGTAGTCCACTTCCATCTTGGGATCAGTACTATTATTTTGCTTCTGTGTGAAGCTGTGGTGAGACCAACATTAGTGATAGACAGTAGATGAATCGCCACTAGTTATCGTTTTTGAAAAAAAAAAATAATTGTCTTTTTAATAAGTATTGTTAGATCAGCTACCTTCTAACCTAACTTCAGGTGATCTCTCTAAATACTTCATCCCTAAATCTTCAGGGTCTGCTTATAGTAGTTTTTCTTCTACCTCAGAGTACTAAGTAAATCCCTTTCTTCCATCATCTGACAACATGGCTCAACAGTTCTCACCTCATCTGTGGCCAGCCTGATTACTGACTGAGCACTACTCTTACCATTTGATCTGTGGCCATCCTGATTACTCACTGGACACTACTTTTACCATTTGATTGTACAATCGGCAAGAGATGTAAGTATTTAAGAAACATGCAGGCACTCCTGTTGCATCAGCCACCATCAGTAAGGATTCTGCCTTCACAATGTGACATCAGTCACAGCACACTACTAGACCCATAACATATGCTGAGGCTGTTGCCAAAACCTCCTAAAACTCCCTGTAAAATATCCCAGCCTCTAGCACAAAAAGGCAACACCTACTCCTTTTCTACTCGGTCATACTGCAGATCCACAGAGCTCATCTAAGAGGCTTCAGAAAAGCAGACCTAAGCGCATTAGGGCCACTAAGTCTGCTTTCACACAGGGAACTGTTTAGTTATAGGTGACTCTGTAGTTAGGCATACAGACTCCACACTCGCCTGACTGGACAAGAACAGGGTGATTTGTAAGCTGCTTGTTTGGTGCCAGGATTTGTAATATTACAAGAGTCCTAAGATTCCTTAAAACAAACAAACATGGCTACATCGAAATGGCCCACATGTAAGTGAATAACGTATGGTGCCCCACCCAGATGGATGCATAGAGATGATGGAACTTGCTATGTGTATGTTAGAGACAGGAAATACATTGTTTTTACTAAGAATGATGCGCAAGTACGAAGATAAAGATAATTGGCTAAATAGGTGGTGTCATTCTTTGTGGAATATCTGTCTGGGATGATACAGTACATAACACTTCCTGTTTCAGCAGTGATGACTTGCACGTTATAACAGGGCTTCTGCATACTGACTAAAGTTGTTGTTTACTCCTAATGGGCATTCCTATATAGCAAACTCTTGAAGATTTGGACAACATCAAGTTTCTTCTAAAATCACCTTGGAACTAGTCCTTGTCAACGGCTGTACATAATACTTCCGCTGGTTTGGCCAACATTCCAGGCTTAATTCTTATCAATGCCAGTAATGCACTATGTGAGCTTCTGCTTAAACGGTTAAAACTCAGCCTTTCTGCAGGGGTTGTCCCTGATGCCAGGAGAACAGCCACTGAGACTCCCTACATGAGGGTGGGCCCTCTGTAGACCTGAGTAGATGGCTTTATAGATAAAGCCATGGACTATATCATACCGGAACTCATTTATGCAGACATAAGTAACTTAATTGATCTGCATTCTAATTAGTCTGGTTTTGTGAAAGGCAGGTCCTACCTTATAAACCTAGTAAACTTCTTTGACAAGATTTACTATGGCTGTAGACAGTGGTAATTCTGTGCACACTGTGCATCTCCATCTGGCCAAGGCTTTTGACACTATCCCCTGTGCTGGCCATATTAAAACATTTGATCGGTTTAATGTAAGCCCATCCATTATCTGCTGGAGTGCAAACTGGCTATCCAACAGATCCCATGTGGAGAAAGTTGCTGGTTCCTTGATTGTAACTAATGGGGTACTTTATTAATTAATTTTAACATTTGTTTATTTAATATTTATTTACTGGGAAAGCCCGACTTGGAACAAAGCCAATTTTCAGCAGAGACCCAGGGAGAAATGCTTCAGACTCATGTCTTTGAAACGTGGGAAGAAACTGGAGCACCTGGTGGAAACCCACACGAACACAGGGAGGGCATGCAAACTCCACACACAAGGCATTCCAGCCGAAAATTGAACTGGAGAACCTCTTGCAGTGAGGCGACAACACTACTGCTGCACCACTGCGCACCTTTAGAGATCAGTTGTTGGCCCTCTCCGATTTTACATTTATTTTGCAGACATCCAAACTAATATCCCACATCCCACAGTTGTCGTTGACGAGGTTTGTTAATGAATGCAAACTGGGCACTTCTATCGAAAATGTTGTCAAACTAAATGGAAAAAAAAGTGCAGTGTAGTAGTGTTTGGCAGAAAAGTTGCTGTCACCATATATGTTAAAATAGTATTCCCCCTTCAGAATGATACCACCATAATAGACTTAGATACTTATGTGGATCTCTGTCATACAATCAACATGTTTTCACCATAGTCAGGAAATCCTTCTAGCTCCTCAAACACCACCCACAACTACAGAACACACCTCCACATATGTGGAGGTTCTCAACAAAAACAAACCCAGACAAAGGAGACCCCAGAGGCAAAAACACATGAGAACTCCATAACCCTCCACACCACATACCATGCATATTCCACACACCAGTATCTCACAACCACTAAGGTCTAACCTTAAACCCAACTTATTAAGTCATAGGAGACTCCATCATGAAATATACAGATGTGCCTCTCACCAGACTGAATAAGAAGAAAGTCACAGTTAGTTTGTCAGGTGCCATATCACACACACATTCAAGTCTCTCAACAACAGGTACTGTTATGACTGTGTCACAGTCCATGTTGGTGTAAATGACTTGAGAAGCTGCTCCCTGGATTATATGAATGGATTATATGAAGAGACATGATCGAACTCACTGAATATGTGTCCCAGGCAGGTGTGTCCCTAGCCTTAAGCAGCATTCTACCGTCACACAGAATGATGCCTCAATACAAACAGAAAATGATTGACTTTAACAATTGGCTTAGTTTCTGGTGTCATTCCAGAGAGTGCCTGACAGCCTGGGAAGGTATGATCGACAGACCACACAATGCTTTGCTAGAGATGGCCTGCATCTGTCTCACTTGGGCTTCAGGCTTCTGGCAATGGCTCTTGCCTCCCCCATAGTACATTTTTTTAGGAAAAGTCATGAAGTCCATACTACCAACATAAAAATTAAAAAAAAATGCAAATTAAAGTTCATGCTGCTAAATGCTAGGAGTCTAAACATGAAACTGCACTCATTCTTAACCTTGGAAGATGCTGACATTTGTGCAGTCACAGAAACCTGGTTCAAAGCTGTGGAGAGTACTCCAGCCTTACCTGGTTACTCATCCTATCATACATTCAGACCACAAAATGTGGGCAGCAAAGCCAAAGGAAGTGGCGTTCCAAATGTATATTAGACACACACACCTTCAGGCTGGTCAAAAAGTATGACGCACAGGAGATACTCCAGTTGCAGTTAACTGTTGACAAGACCCCTATTCAAATTATAGCTGGCTACAGGCCCACAAGTTTGAATCAAGATTCCCACTCCCCCTATCTGGACCTCTTCAAATATATGAGGAGTCGCCCTTTACCCTGATCTTGGGTGACTTTAATTACCCAACCATAGATTGGGCATTTGTGTTTTTGCATGATTAGTTTTTTTCAGAGATTCCTCATTTTTTTATCAATGCAAATGCCTTGGAACAACTAATTGATACCTCCACAAGAGGTGATAATATCTTGGACTTTGGTATTAACCAACATGAGTAACCACTGCAGCACCCCTATGGTATCATCCTCCCTGGTAAGATCTGACCATAAAGCGGTCACTTTCAAAGTCACCATCTCCCCTGGCATCTCTCTAGCTAGGGGCAAACAAAAAACTTCTCCAAAGCTTATTATAACTTTCTGAGGGATGGTATAAACAGCTTCACAGCCCCCTCCCACACTGTAGGGACTGGCACCAATGTCCAAATCTACACCAAAGTATTATACGAGCATTTCTATAGATGCATAGATTCAGGACTACCTGACAGGACAAAATCATCCCCCACAAGAAAGAGTAAACCTGTCTGGTGGACATCTGCAATAAATAAAGTATATAACAAAAGGAAAACATTTCTGTCCAGGACGAAGAAGGAGCAGGTGCTCAGTTAGCCTGAACAATCTAATAAGAGCACTAGTGAAATCCCCAAAGCCAACTTCTAGTCCAGATTGGCCACATCTACTAGAGACCGTTATAAGGCCGTCTTCACATATGTCCACAGTCTCAAAGGAAGCACACACATCTGTTCAGAACTGGTAGTCAAGGACATCACATACACAAATGCTGTAAATATAGCCAGTCTACTGGCTGACAGATTCAGTGAAAACTTCTCCTCTCTGTCCTCTCCATCAGTAAATCAGGACATCCCCAATACCTGCCCCCCCTTATCTCTAGGGAACAGGTCATCACTGTCCTCTCAAAGGCAAAAAATACAGCCTATCCTACATGAACTCAGGCATGAACTTGCAGCCCCATTAGGCATCCTATTCAACCAAAGCCTGAGTACCGGCTTTGTCCCAGCCGAGTGGAGGACAGCCACTGTCATCCCTTTACACAAAGGTGGAGCATCCACTGATCCAGGAAATTCTAGACTCATCAGCCTAACTAGCCTGATCTGCAAGGCCATGGAGCAGATCATCATGGGCCTCATTAACAGGGACATTGGAAACCTCTAAACACTCGACCCCACAGACTTTGGCTCTGTCAAGGGGAGATCATGTCTGTTAAATCTGGTCATCTTTTTTGAGACATTCACCAAAGCCATGGATAAGGGGAAGACGGTGCACACTGTCTACCTTGTCCTGGCCAAAGCCTTCAACACTATTCCTCACTCGTGCATAGTAGATAAACTCTCTCAACTAGGCATCAATCCATATGTTACCATATTGATAGCAAACCGGCTCATTGATAGAACCCACCAAATCAAAATAGGGGAAGCCACCTCAATCAGTAGACCCGTAGTAAGCGGCATACCCCAGGGATCGGTCTTGGGTCCTCTATTATTCGGGATATACTTCTCTTAGGTACAGGCCAAAACCAGTGGGCTGTGGCTGACCAAGTTTTCAGATGACTGCAAGCTGGGCAGAGTCATCAATTCCCCAAGTGATGTGGAGGTCCCACAAGAGGGTCTCAGCCAAACAAATGCCTGGTGCCAGAAACATAGCCTCAAGCTGAATGCCAAAAAATGCATCATCATTCCCTTGGAAAGATGACGTCACCACGTATTATCACATTAATAACAATGTCCTAGGTACACAATCAGGAGTGAGGGGTATGGGCACCCAGGTTGATAGCAACCTGAATTTTTACCACCATGTTGCTTCCATTGTATGGAAAGCTTTCTACATGGCCCACCTCATAAGTAAGGGTATCTCATCCAGGGACAAAGAGGTCATAACATCCGTGTATTCTTTCCTTAAGTCCAATTATTGAGTACAACACCCCCTTCAGCATGTACCTCGCAAAGCACATGCAGAGACCACAGAGGTTCCTCACCCAAAGAATCCAGGGCCACAAACACCTCCTCTACACAGATAAGCTAAAAGCCCTGTCCCTCTACTCAGTTTCATACAGACTCTTCAGAGGTGACCTCTGGCATACAAAGCAATCTCAGACACCACCTTGATGGGACTGCTGCATATACACAAGTCAAGCTCCACTCAAGCAACCCATACACGTGACCTCAACCTGGTCTGTGATATCAATAGGACTTGTTGGCAGGACAGATTTGTGTCCCAGAGACTCCCCCATCTGTGGAACAGACTCCCTCACCACATCAAGCAGAGTACCTCATTATCCTTTTTTAAGCGCAACCTGGATAACTGGATGGGAAACGGAAAATACACCCCTGGGATTCCACCTGTGTCCCTGCTTGACAGGGTTTCTGGGTGCTCACTTGTCTAAACATGGGCTAAACTCTTGTCTAGACTTTTAATGGCCTCAGGGCCAATAGCCTAGTAATGTCCTATGATCTGTCCCACTTAATTTCCAAGGAAATGTATTCAAGATCCAAAGAAGTCATCCTGCCACCGTACTCTTCTCCTGTTGGACCCATCATTGAATACATAGTCCCCTTTGGCATGTGTAAATCCTAGCATATTGCTTAGATGGAAAGGCTTCAAAAAATTTCTTGCTAAGAAAGCTAAAATATTAAATCCTTCAACTACCCTGATTAGCACATATTTCCGTGTATTCAGTAGCCTACATGTTGTTGAGAGGTGACATTTGTCTCACTTTGTGAGATATGAAAGACCCAGTCCTGTCTGACCACCTTTTTCTTTGCAAAACCAGTGGCTCTACAAACACGTGCACTAAGGACCTTAATCTATATCCAACAAATAAACGAGGGATAGGTTCCTAACTCACTATATTCTTAGCCTATGCAGTAAGTTACCACTGCAGGTCTAAAATGTACTACTTTGGTTTCTCTTAAGTTTAGTCTTAACATGGTTATCATTTATGGCCCTGATTGATTTGGGAGGTTAGCACTATGAAATGCTTGAAAAGGGTGGCAATAAGTTTATTTCTTTAAAGGTATATTTGGCAAAATATCTTATGGTTCCTGTGATTGCTTGCCTAGCATGTTTCTTTAAGATCTTAATCCTGTGTATGCTGTGAAGGCTCTGTGTTTAAGCCCAAAATATTAATTTTTAACTGCTGTTTTTATGATGTTTACCAGCTCTACATAACTGTTGATACATATTTTTTGTCTTTATCCTCTGTACTTCCTAAGTTACCAGTTTGACATGTGCAGCAGTCAGATTCTTTGATGTCCTATTCTCGTGTTGTAGTATTCATTATGGAAGGGAGGTTGCTGCCTGCAGCGCCACCATCCGGCCAGTATACCAAAGTCTTTGCTCCAGGAGGGTATGTGTGACTTCCCTTGTCAGGGCATAAACCGATGTAGGGTATAAAAGTGAAGTCTGCACATAACCCTCTTCAGAATTTGTCCTCCACAGTGAAGTTAGACTCCTGTTTGCCAGTTCCGAAAGCAGATTGCATTTTTCCAGATGACCAGTTGCAGATGTTCATCGTGCATACAGCTGCAGTAATCACATATGGGTTCTCTGCCGTCAGGCGGGTCCTCGGTCGGCCGAATTCCAAAGTCTTGGTCCGGCGTCGGTTGTCGTCGCTTTCTTTCCTGACGTCAATGCGACAGGGGTATATAAGACACAGCCGACGCCATATTCTTCAGTCTTTTTTGCCGCACGGTGCCCGAAGCAGAAGCAGTTCGCAAGTGCCGGTCGGCCAGCTCCTGAATTTACAAAAAATTGGAAACCGAAGTCTTCATTAAAGCTAAGTACCCCGTTGGGCAAACTTTTCTTGCCTCAGACCGATATCAGACAAAGTTAACAATTGTATTTCTTGTGGGAAGCAAATACCGCATAAGGATTTCCATTCCCTCTGCATACCTTGTTTAGGCCCAGACCACGACGTCTCGGGCTGTCGCTTTTGTGCTACTTTCAATAAACGCACTATTAAGCGTCGGGCGGAGTTCGCCCAACACTATTTTGGTAAAGCCTTTGATTATAAAATGTCGTCGGAGACTCCGACTACCGTTTTGTCCAAAAAACGCAAGGACAAGGACCGCGAGGTCCGTGGTCTCCACCGACACCACGCCAAAACCGGCTGCACGTGGTCCGGTTCTCAGCGAGACGCCTATGCAGTCCCTGACTACCGACGACACTTCCTTGGCAGTGTCTTCTGTAACCGAGACCGCAGGTACCTCGGCCCTTACTCAGACTACAACCACCGAAGCCACTGTGAGTGTTGAGCCTCCTAATGTGGACAGGTCCACTTCCACCCAGGGTGTCTTTAGACCCTCATCTTCCTTTTCCATTAAGGCCTTTACTAAGTCCAAATCAGCCATGCATCCCAAGAGGCCTGTTGCACAGGGCCCATCTCCAGGCCCCATGCCTAAAAAGCAGATGCTTAAAATGGCTGAGGATTTAATTACTCTTATCAGGGGTTCCCAACCCCCTCCAGACAAGAGGCCCAGAGTGGAGGAAGATTCTCCCTCTTCTGAACAGGGTTCCATTTTCTCAGAACATTCTGATGTAGAGGAACACTCGTACTCCCCTTATGAAGATTCTGATGCAGAACAGTCCATTCCTTCTGTATCTCCCCCAGAGGATTTTTCTTTTGGGGAAACCTTGCACACTTTGAGGGAACACTTCCATTGGGAAGGCCAAGACTTTTCTGGTTCCAAGAAAAGGCTTAGGGAATTTCTTTTGTTACCTCAACACAGACCTCTGGCTATTCCTCCTGTCTTGGACATACTTGATGATGTTTACTCGGAGGCTTGTCTTAATCCGGATTCCCTGCCTCCTGCCCCTGTCAAACCTGATAGGTACTACAGAGTTCCTAACTCTCACCAATTTCTTTTCAAAAGCCATAATGCTGACCCTGAAACCATTTCTCAAGGCCCCAAGGGGATGAAGGCCTCTACTGCCAAGAATCCACTACCTTCTGAAAGAGAATCTAGATCCTTAGAAAGGTGGGGAAAAAAGGTATACACCTCGGCCACCCTAGCCATGAGGGCCTTAAATTGTCATTTCCATATGCTTAAATATCAGCAGTTTCTGTTATCACAATTAAGAAATAAAATGTCTCAACCTGAACAACCAGATTTGAAGGAATTGCAGGATATGATGCATAGTGCAGAACAAGTGGGTAAACACACCTTACAATGTGGCTATGATGCCTTAGAGGCCTCAAGTAGAGCTGCTGTTACAGGATCAGTCATTCGTAGACATGCCTGGCTTAGGGAGCAAAGCTTGCCTGATCATGTTAAAGCTAAACTACTAGATGCTCCTTTACAAAAGGATGTACTATTTGGTACTAATGCTGAGGATATACTACTACGGATGCATGGCTGATCTATGCAAACTGTCAAGGCTTTTCTACAGGTACAACCACCTCGTTTTAGCAGAAATTGGCCTTCTAAAAACTGGTCCTTTCCAGCCATGGACAAGCCCCAAAGAGGGTAGATACAGGCGAACAAGGGGCAGAGGACAATCTCAGGGATCATATAGAGGCAGACAATGGCAAACTCCAGCACCAAGAGGTGGCGAAGACAGTGCACAACAATACAGAAAACAAACCCAATGACTTCCTCCTTTTCATGCTAATCAAGTCTCAGCTGGCAGCACCCTTGGGAGGAAAGCTGGCATTATTTACAAGAAATTGGCATATTGTCACAACAGACAAATGGGTCCTGGACGTTATAAGCAGAGGCTACAGATTTCATTTTCACACCCTTCCAAAAATGAGAGGCATGCCAAACCTGCCACACAATCAAAGGGCAGAGGCACAACTACAAATTTCAAAGCTCATAGACATGAAAGTATTCAAGAGGTACCTACTCACGAACAAGGCCAAGGTTTTTATTCCAGGCTATTTCTGGTACCAAGGAAAGGAACCAACTGGAGACCCATTTTGGACTTATCCATCCTAAACACATTCTTACTCGTACCAAAATTCAAGATGCTCACATTACAGCAGCTTCTTCCCATGCTGGGCAAGGAGTTTTGGCTGGTAACATTGGACCTCAAGGAGGCATGCCTGCATGTCCCAATCAGACAAAGCTGCCGAAGATACCTCAGATTTCTTGCAGGTTCAATCCACTATCAATTCTCTGCATTGACCTTTGGCTTATCTTCTGCGCCCAGAGTATTCACGAAATGCCTGGCATCAGTAATTGCCTACTGCAGACTTCAAGGGATACAAATTTACCCTTATTTGGACGACTGCCTGATCCAAGCGGACAGCAAGCACATACTTCTGGAACATCTGGCTTATGCAACACGGTTACTGAATTCTCTGGGATATACAATCAACAAAGAGAAATCCAGGCTAACACCATCTCAGAAAATAACTTTCCTGGGTGCCAACTTGGACACAAACACCCAGATGGCCTATCTTACGCCAGAAAAACAGGGGCAACTAAATCAGTACTTTAAAATACTAGCAAATTGTACCAGGCTTACTGCAAGGAAAATCCTGCAGGCTCTGGGCTTCATGGCATCTTGCATTCTTTTAATCCCATGTGCAAAGTTGCATATGAGGAAACTTCAATGGTACCTAAAAAACCTATGGTCTCAACACAGCCACAGTTTGGAAACAATAATACCAATAATTCCATGTTTGCAAAAGGAATTTCTATGGTGGGCCCAAGCATGTCAAACAAACACAGGTCTCCCATTCTGCAAGCCTCAAGCAAATCAAGTCATCACAACAGACGCTTCAGATTACGCCTGGGGGGCGCACATGACTGGCAGGTGCATTCAGGGCAAATGGTCCCAAAAGGAAAAGCACCTTCACATCAATCAAAAAGAAATGCTAGCGGTGATAAATGCAATTACAGCATTCAAGGACCTCCTGCATCCAGGACAATTATTGATAAGAACAGACAACACCACAGTAATGTGGTACATAAACAAACAAGGAGGAACACATTCATACCCCCTGTGCAGACTAGCCATGACACTTTGGAACCTGGCTCTGGAATGGCAAATCGAGCTTCAAGCACATTACTTGCCAGGTTTGGAAAACACGCTGGCAGACAATCTAAGCAGAAATATGACAGATGCACACGAATGGAAGTTGCATCCTCAAGTGTTTACAAGGATAATCCAAGCGTGGGGGAGGCCAGACATAGATCTCTTCGCCTCCCACAGGAATCATCAATTGGAAAAGTTTTGTTCAAGGACCTCTCATCCAAAGGCCTGGAGAGTGGACGCCCTTTCATTCAGTTGGACAGCATGGACAGTTTACGCTTTCCCACCTCTGCCTCTTCTGCCCAAGGTGCTCTTGAAAGCAAGGGCAGACAGACCGAAGATGATACTGATTGCTCCAGACTGGCCAAGACAGCACTGGTACCCACTCCTGAGGAGCCTAACACATACTCCTCCCTGGCCCCTAGCTGTAATGCCTCTTCTGCTGACTCAGCACAGCTACAAAACTCTTCACAGTCAGCTGAAAACCCTCAATCTCGCTGCATGGAAAATTCCTTAACATCACAACAGACCCTACTCCCCAAAGAGGTGCAGGATGTCATTTTGGAGGCCAGAAGGCCATCTACTAGAAAGGCTTACTCCGCAAAATGGAAACGGTTTTGCTCTTGGAATGAGAAAAAGGCCAGGACCCTAGGAAACTGAATTTGCCTCAGGTGTTACAGTATCTAGCTGAGCTGCTGAACAGTGGACTTTCTTTTTCCTCCATAAAAATCCATGCCTCAGCCATTTCTGCAGAATTCAACACGGATCCACCATTATTCTCTCACCCACTCTTAAGACAGTTTCTCAGAGGGGCTAAGAATATAAGACCACCAAGGAAACAGCCAGTGCCAGCCTGGGATCTTAATTACATTCTAGAAAAATTAACATTGCCTCCCTTTGAACCAGCTGCCTCAACAGATTTGCAATATTTGTCCTGGAAAACCGCTTTCCTTCTGGCCATTACCTCAGCTCGTAGGGTTTCAGAACTACAAGCCCTCATGGCTGTGCAGCCCTTTCTCATCTTCCATCAGGACAGGGTTACCCTTCGAACCAACCCGTCATTTATGCCTAAAGTGGTATCCAGGGTAGCTTTAAATCAAGCCATACACTTGCCTACCTTTTACCCCAATCCTCAAAACAAAGGGGAAAGGCTGCTACACTCCTTAGACATCCATAGACAGCTACGTTATTATTTGGACAGAACAAAGCCTTTCAGGAAATCAGAACAACTTTTTGTGTCCTATGCTGTAGGAGCTCAAGGGAAGCCTATTACCAAACAGACAATTTCAAAATGGGTAGGCCACTGCATACGGTTTTGTTACTCCTATCATGGGAAATCTGTCCCTACTGGCATCAGATCCCACTCCACCAGGGCCACAGCTACCTCTGCAGCCTTCCTTAGAGGAGTTCCTACCGAAGATATTTTAGAGGCTGCCACTTGGAGTTCTGTACATACCTTCACAAAACACTACCACCTGCCTTTATATTCAAAAACTAGAGCAGGCTTTGCCACTGCTGTGTTGCAGGGTATTCTGGCTCATCCCAGTTCCACCTAGTGCCTACACCCTGTGCGTAGCTTTGGGATTTTACCCATATGTGATTACTGCAGCTGTATGCACGATGAACATAGTACAGTTTTGTACCTACCATAAATGTAGATGTTAGAGTGCTAATATAGCTGCAGTACAGGTTTCCCTCCCTCCTTCCCCTCTTGGTAAAGGACTAGTGGCTAACACCTCCTCTTACAACCTAATTTGGGTTATCCTCCTATGGTGCATTTGCTTGCAACTAATGTTTTTTGATTACATTGCATTTCTTGAATATATTTATATATATATATATATAATTTATGTATTGCCTTCCTTCTGGGGGCACCTGACATCTGGGGCAAGAAAGACTGAAGAATATGGCGTCGGCTGTGTCTTCTATACCCCTGTCGCATTGACGTCAGGAAAGAAAGTGACGACAACCGACGCCGGACCAAGACTTTGGAATTCGGCTGACCGAGGACCCGCCTGACAGCAGAGAACCCATATGTGATTACTGCAGCTGTATTAGCACTCGAACATCTACATTTATGGTAGGTACAAAACTGTACTTTTCTATTCGTGACCAGATGACCACTTCATCATCCAATACAGATAAATGCCCTGTTGGGTTTTTTCTTTGCCTTTGATTACTGTTAAGATGTACATGTCAAATAGAAAGGGGAAGTGTGCTTGTGGGAGACAAATTCCTCACAAGGATACGCATGAGAAGTGCGTATTTTGCTTAGGCGAGGCCCACGATCATATGTCCTGCTCCATTTGCAAATCTTTTGTTCCCAAGTTACTTCACAGCTGCCTGGCTGCATGAAAATTGCATTTAGAAAATCTGTGATTACGACGTCTTGCACTTGGTGTGGAAGGGGGAGCAGGCCTGTCTGCCGATCCACCAAGGAAGAAGGCCAAGAAAATTAGGCTGGAATCCCATGCTGCGCCTCAGGTGTCCCAGCAGATTCTTGAAGCTGATAAAAGCCCGGGATCTTCTCAGACCTCCATTTCCAAACCAGCCCTGGGAACCTCAGCAGAATCTGGGATGGTGGAAACTTCAGGTACATCTGCTGAGGCAAATCAGCCATCAGATCCAGTTGGAGGGGAACCACGACTCCTTCAGTCAGAGGGATCTGCTCCTACTCTTCCATCAAAACAGACATCAGCTTTGATTCTTTCTTCACTGGCTACCCCTTTAAAGAGAAAACAAAGTTAAACATCCTGAGCCTCACCCAGTTTCTGGCTGGGAAGTATTTTCTCAAAATCTCTGTAAGGCATTTCTGGCTTTGCAGACACAATTACCTCCTGCCCCCCCCCCCCTCCTTGACCACCTGTAGAGGTTTCAGAGGAAGACTACTATTCTTCAGAGGAATCCATTTCTTATGAATCTCAAATAGACTCGTCCAAGGTTTTCATTACCCCAGAGGAGGAGGACTCTATTACTCCTGAGTCCCCAGGGGAAGAATTCACCTTTGGAGACGGAAGAATTCACCTTTGGAGACTCAATCTCCCTCATGATGGCTCATTTTTTAAGTGGCAGGCATCAGAAGTATCTGACACCAAGAAAAGGTACTTTGACCTTTTACAAATGGAGCAACCATCTCCTTCTGCTGTGCTCCCATTGCTAGCTGCTTTCCAGGATGCTTTTTTGGCTGCCTCTCAGTCTCCAGACTCCAACCTCCAGCCTCAAAATGCCCTGACCGCTTCTATAAGGTCCCCCAGGAAACCCAGTTCCTCTTTAAAAATCCTGCAGCAGACCCAGCAGTTATTGCAGTCTGTGCTGACAAATTGTCTTCTGCTGCTCTATACCCCAAGGATAAAAACTGCAAATTCATGGACAGACTAGGGAAGAAAGTGTATACCTCCTCTACTCTGGCTGTAGGGACTCTCAACTGTCAAACACATATGGCTAGGTATGTCCTGGATACTATCACCAAAGCCTCTACCCTGCTCTCTGAGCCCCCTGACTCCCCCATTAAAGCCCAAATCAATACCCTACTTTCCACAGCATCCCAAGTGACTAGGCACTGCATTAAGTGCAGTTATGATGCTGTGGAATTCTCATCTAAATCTGCTGCATCAGGATCAGTTTTGAGGAGATATTCCTGGGTGAGGCTACAACCTCTCCCTATGGATGTACAAACAAAATTGTTTGTTGCACCCCTGGACAATAAGGCCCTGTTTGGCCAAGCCTCAGCAGAGCTTCTCAAATCCCTTCATGAAAAGGGAAAAGAACTACAAAATCTTAAACATTTACTGGTATCTCCTATACCCAGATACCACAGGAACTACTCACAAAAGCCGCCTTTTGTTAGAAGACGGTCCTCGCACACAGCTTCTCAGTCAAAGGGATGTAGACAACCAAGGAAAAGCTCTACTTTTATCTTTCCCACCAACTTTTCCACTATACCCTTTCGGAGTCAGTATGACCAATCCAGACCACCTCCACTGTGACTTACCACCTTTATACCCAAACACCTCCCTGTCTCTTCATCTCACCCTCTCCCTACCCTCCTGGTGGATAATCACAACAGAACAATTGGTCCGCTCCATCATTCAGAGGGGATATTTCTTGACTTGGTGGATGTTACCACCCTTCCAGGGTATCCCCTAACCACCAAAAAAAACCAAACCCACCTTTTCCCACCCATCATTCAACAACTCCTAGCTCAGGGTACCATAGAAGATGTACCCTGCCCACAAAGAAGCATAGGCTTCTACTCCAGAATGTTTCTGGTACCAAGGAAAGACTGGCCATGGAGGCCAATCCTAGACTTATCTTTCCTAAACCTCTTCCTCAAGGTACCCAGCTTTAAAATGATTGTTACCCCTGCTTTTACCACTCATACCAACACAGGCTTTCATGGTAGCCCTGGATTTGAAGGATGCTTACCTGCACATTCCTATACATCCAGGTTACAGGAAATTCCTCTGATTTGCAATAGGTTCTTGCCGTTTTCAATTCTCTGCCTTTCCCTTTGGAATCTCCACTGCTCCTCGAGTGGTCATAAAGTGTCTAGCCCCCTTTATTGTTCACTGCAGGACTCTGGGTATACAGATATACCCATATCTGGACGACCTGCTCGTGCTTCATCAAGACCACCAAGTTCTTCTACTCCACCTACAACAAGTAACTTCCACCCTAACTCAATCAGGGTGTACCATAAACCACAAAAAGTCTCACCTGACCCCCCACTCAAGACTTGGTTTTCTTGGGATGCAGAATCAGAAAAGACAGAATGAAAGCCTTTATCCCAGACCAAAGAATACTAGACCTTTGCCTATACTTTAACAAACTCCTCACCCACTCCTCCTTGACAGCTGTGGAATTTCAGTGAATGTTAGGCCACTTGGCATCACTTATACCCATGTTACCTCTGGCAAGACTCCACATGTGAAAAATCCAGTGGATCCTAAAAGACGTATGGAGCCAACACTCCCAGCCCCATGGACTCACCCCTTCCCCTACGTCTGTGTCTGAAGAGGGAACTCTAGTGGTGGGTTTCAGCACTTCACCTCAACCAGGGAACTCCCATACAGGTTCCAGACCCCCTACAACAGGTCTCCACAGATGCATCAGACTTGGGGTGGGGTGGGGTGCAGTGCTTCTAGTAAACCGAAATCAATTCTTTGTGCAAGGCAGATGGTCCAACCTAAGACTGAAGAACCATATCAACATCAAGGAAATGAGGGCCCTACTAACATTCAAATTAACTCTTCAGCCAGGAACCCTAAAATTAATCGCAGACAATATGACTGTCCTGTGGTATATAAACAAGCAAGGGGAACAAAGTCCTACCCTCTTTGCAGCGTGGCCATTCAGATGTGGAACTTCAACATCACTCCAGATCCACCTGGTAGCAGTATATATTCCCTCAACAGAGAATGTTTTGGCAGACAAACTCCGCAGAACTTCAGCTCCCTCTCACGAATAGATGCTTGAGAGAGAGGTATTCCTGGACCTTATCCATAGGGTATTCCACAAGCAGATCTCTTTGCCTCCCCCCAGAACAGACAGATACCCACCTTCTGCACAAGGGACCCACGTCTACAAGCCTGGAAAGTGGGCGCATTCTCTTTTACTTGGGAGGGAATGTTCCTTTACGCCTTCCCTCCTTTCACTCTGATTCAGAAAGTCCTCCTGAAAATACAGAGGGACAAACCCAAATTCTGTTGGTGACCCCGTTTTGGCCAAGACAGCATTGGTTTCCCCTCCTCCACTTACTAACCAAGGGCAATCATCACAGGTTACCCCACCGAATAGATCTGCTCACACACGACAGGGGATCCCTACTACACCCCCAGGTGAACAATCTGAAACTGACCTTATGGGTGATAGGGTTCTAATCCCCTACAGACACCTATATTCAGAGGACTTACTCAGTGTTCTACAGGAAGCCAGAAAACCTAGTACCAAGAGAAATTATGCATCTAAATGGAACAGATTCTCCAAGTGGTGTCAACAAAAAAAAAAACAGGACCCTGTAACTACTTCTGTGCCTATGGTCCTTTCCTATTTGTGTGAGCTACTTCACTCAGGACTAACTTACTCTTCAGTCAAAGTCCACTTATCTGCCATCTCTGCTTGTCTGCCCATATCACCTCTTCTGGCTTCCAGATTGGAAGTCTAGCTTTTTCTGAAAGGGGTACCTCATATCAGACCTCACAGAAAACCTATACCCCCTCCTTGAGACCTGAATTTTGTACAAGAAAAACTCACATTGCCACCCTTTGAACCAGCTCATTCAGTATTCCTGAAACGATGCACCCTGAAAACAGTTCTACTAGCGGCCCTCACCTCTGCCAGGAGGGTATCAGAGATACAAGCCCTTATGGCTATCTCTCCTTACCTTATTTTCCACAAGGACATTGTTGCTCTCAAGATCAACCCCCCCTTCATGCCCAGGGTGGTTAATGAACTCTCATTAAACCAGACCATTAACCTTCCAGTCTTCTACCATCATCCACAAAATTCCTGAGAGAGGACTTTCCATTCCTTGGCTGTCCACAGGCAACTGAGGTACTACTTGGACAAAACCAAACTGATTAAAAAGTCTGACCAGTTATTCATCTCCTTCCATCCGAGAGCTCTAGGGAAGGCAGTCTCCAAACAGACCAGTTCTTCATGGATCTCAAAATCCATTGGCATGTGCTATTCCTGTCATGGGAAATCCTTGCATGGTCATGTCAAACCTCACTCTACCAGGGCAGCTGCCTTTTTCAAAGGGACCAACTATGCTTCCATTTTAGAAGCAGCCACTTGGACCTCGGTTCACACCTTTACCAAGCATTACAAACTGGACCTAGCTTCAAGAGCAGGGTTTGTCAGGTCAATTCTCCAAGGCTTTAGTGACCACTGAACCCAATCCTCCACCCAGGCTCATACATAAAGCCCTGGTACTTTCCCTACTGTAATGAATACTGCAACATGAGAATAGAAGGACATAGAATAGTTCTGTAAGAACTTACCATAACCTTATATGTCCCTTCTCTTCCTTGTTGCAGTATTCAGTCCCCCCCCCCCCTGCCTCCTCTACCTTACCTAACTAACGGACCATGGCCTACCTGTGGGGGCATAGTCATTTTCTCCCCCAGTCTTCACACTCAACACAGCCTACCTATTACCCTAGGTCTAGTCTGCATGTAAGTCTAAGGGTTTCCCTAGTAGGACCCTCTCTTAACCCACAGGAGTACTACTGTATGCGTCAGTTCATTCTGAAGAGGGTACATTCAGAAGTCAATTTTTATAGTCTGCGTCTGTTTATGGCCCTGACAAGGGACGTCACACTTACCCTCCTGGAGCAAAGACTTTGGTATACTGGCCGGATGGTGGTGCTGCTGGCAGCAACCTCCCTACTGTAATGAATACTGCAACCATGGAAGAGAAGGACATCTACGGTTATGGTAAGTTCTTACATAACTATTCTTTTTGTGTCTTGCAGTCAACCCTTAAAAGGTAGTAACTGAAATAGGCTATTTTGGATTTGAGTATTAACCCTAGTTAACAATTCATTATCTGACATAAATGAAAACAGATCATCATCATCACCAACCCCCTTTTTCACATTTTTCTACATGGGGTCAAGGTGTTGTCACATATTGCCATCTCTGTCTATTCATTGTTACGTCTTTTCATGCCAGACTATCACAGGTCTTCTCTCACACAGTCCAGCCAGCTGTTTGCTGGATGCCCTCATTTCCTCTTGGTTTCTTCCTGTCTGTCCTTCCAAATCTTCTTCATGAGGTTGTCTTTTGCTTTTCTGCACATGTACCCAAACCGCCGTAACCTTTTCTGTTTTGATTTTTTTTCAGTAATTGGTTCTACTTTGACTTCTGCTATTACGTCTTCATTTCTTTCTGTCCCACAGTGTGCATCCTGCTACTTGTCTCGGGCACCTCCTCTCCATCACCTCTAGTTTCCTCAAGTGCTCTGCCTCTACTGCCCAGATTTCTGTACCATACAGTAGCTTGGATCACACCACTGTTAGATACACCTTACTTTGCATCTTCATTGGCATTCTTCTGTCATACACTACCCCTGACACTCTATGCCAGTTGGGTGCACCCCTCTCATTCTAGCTTTAACCTCCCCATTCAGACTTCCCTTCTCCTCACCCACCCCTTAGATGCTTGAAGCTGTTAACCTGTTCTCTTACTTTCCTTTCTATCTCAGTACTGAGCAGCGTCTGACTTCCCTTATTTGCTGCCATTACAACTGTCTTATCTGTGCTCAGATTCATCCCATGTGCCTTCAGTTTTGCATTCCATTCCCTATCCTTTGCTGAAGTTCTTGCTCAGAGTCTTCCTGTAATGCCACATTGTCTGCATACAGCAACATTATTGAAATGTTCCCTCTGACCTGTTTGCTAATGTAGTCCATCACCAGTATGAACAACGATGAGCTCAGAGCTGAACCCTTATAGATGCCCACTGGGAACCCCTCTGTAAGACCAAACACCATTTGTACTTATGTCATTGGGTCCTTGTGCATAGCCTGCACTAATTCTACCAATATTTCTGACACTTCGAACCACCGCAGGACTGCCCAAATCAGCTTACCTGAGACCTTGTTACATGCTTTCTTCAAGTCTAGGAATGACCAGTTGGACTCTTTCCTCAGTTCTAGCTTATTCTCAAGTATCTGTCTCACTGTGAACATTGAGTAGGTTGTGCTGCATCCTGAGCTGAATCCAAATTTCTCATTTCCCATCTTACTTTCTCCTACTCTGCATATCCGTTTATCGATCACCCTCTCCAGAACTTTTATGCAGTGTGATAGGAGTTTGATACCTGTATACTGCCCACAATTGTTTTTGACCACTAGCACTAGTATGCTTATTCTGCAGTCATCTAACATATGCCTTTCTCACCATACTGCTGTGAATATCCTCAGGAGCCATTTCCCCCCATCTCACCCAACATCTTGATCATGTCTGCTGTGATCACATCTGAGCCTGCTGCTTTCTCTGAATTCATTTTCGTTAGTGTTTTTCTTACTTCTTCTAGGATGGGCTTCTCTGGTATGTACCAAAGGGTCGAATCCATTACTGCATGATGGTTAACAAAGGAAGCTAAGAAATTAATGCTACAGTGTGACAATGCCTGTAAAGAGTGGCACAAAAATAGAACGCAAAATACATAACTAACGTTTTAGGTGCCTAAGGAATATGAGCAAATACCAAATAAAGCATGACAAGAAAACCTATTATAACATTCTCTAAAATAATCTTCAAAACAACCCAAAACTCTACTGGGCATCCATAAAAAATCTTTTACATCTAGGCCAAACTACCATCCCCACTCGTAGGCCCATCTATTTTATACAGACTACCTTCACTACTCTCTCAGCACCTGCAGCTTCTACTAAATATTCTAAGCTATTTGACTTGAGCCCGGTACCTACCTCTACAATTAAAGAAAACTCCTGTATAAGCCAAAACCAACCATCACTCCTCAGTCTACCTAAAAATAGCTGCAGGCGGAATTGCTTTTCCAGTCGCTGTATTGATGAATAGATCTGTATCTGAAAAATATATTCCTTCTATCTGAAAAAAAATATATACCTTTCTACAAAGGTGACCTATTAAGAGTTTAATAACTATAGACCCATAGCAGTCCTCTCCCCTATCAAAACTACTTGGAAAAATATATCCATGCTCAGCTTCTACATCACCTAAATTCAAATAGTATGCTCTGTGAAACACAGCATGGTTTCAGACCCCACCCGAACATAACCACTGCTCTCCTTCACTTCACCAACACTATGAACCAGAGTAGCTACAATGGTAACCTAGTGTCAGCTTATCCAAAGCTTTTGACACTGTGTCTCAACCAAGATTTATATACTGAACTTGCTTCTATAGTTCTCTTTCAGTCCTCCCTTACATAGTTCCTTAGTTATCTGTCTAGAAGGCAACAAGCAGTCAAATGGCAACAGACTCTTCCTGTCTTACAGTTACCATAGTGGTCTCTTAGGGCTTTATATAGGACCCCATCCCTTTTAATACGTTTATATACAAGCTTTACACTGCCATAGACCAAACATAGTACAATATGCAGATTTTCAATTTTAATATGTACAGTCCTCACAATATTCAAACGCAAAGAAATGACTCAAATTTCTCTCTCCAATTGAAACCTGGCAGAAAAAAATCAAACCTGTTCTTGGATCCTAATAAAATAAAACTAATGCTTTTCACCTCAAAACATCTCAATCAAAAAACATCTTTCTTGGTTACATTTGCAAATAATACTAATAGTGAGGTAGTACCACTCGCTAAACTACTTACTGGGCATTGTAATATATGTCAACTTTAAATTCAATCAACATGTTCTTCAAACAGTTAAAAACTTGGCTCCCTTTACAGGGCCAAAGCGTACCTGGGACACAGCAACAAAAACTCTAGCTTCATGCTATTTGCTTCCAACCCACTTATATGCTTCACCTATCCTTACAAACCTAAGCTCTATACTGAAATCCAAAGTAGCTTTCTCCCAACACCATACACCAAACTCACTATTGCCAAGCTTTAAAAAAGGCAAAACTGGCTGCTGCTCAACCACTACCAAACATACTATAAAGCTTGTTATAGTTTACAAAGTTATAGTTTATCGGGGGGGGGGGGGGGCTGCATTAGAAAAATTTACTATTGCCCTACACCTCCCCCAGAAGAGCTCTGTTCTGGTGATAAATTTCTACTAAGCACTAGTGAAGCAAATAATTCTTCAGGATTTGGTGGAGTGAGTGATATGCTTCTTGGAGAATTCACGGTTTCTAGAACAAGCTCCCCATCCATGTGAAGCAGAGTTCCTCCCTAATCCTATTTAATGTCCGTTTGGACCAATTGATGGATAATCAGAAATTCACCCCTGGTGTGGTGCCTATCTGTCTGATGGACAGAGGCAGTCAGCAAATCACTCTATGTAAATCAAAATTTTAGGTCACACTTGAGATGCACAGCTAGGCTTATAAGGACCTTAGTGGTCGTTTAGCCTAGTATACACTTATGAAGTTATGAATCAAGTAACTGACTATATTCTTGTTATAACTCCAAACTCTGGAACACTATCTCTGCACATATGACTGATAAACTCCTAAACTATAAAATCCAGCTCAAACAATACCTTACCCAATCGTGGTCATGCTTATGTTTATTGCCAGTTGAGACCTCTAATGAAAGCACACATTTCTTATTACCTAACATTTTCCCCCTCCTGTACTTGAATCATTACACCCATAGCAACTTTCACTCCTGCATTTAAATTAATATACCCCTGTTACCCTCATCTTAAATACCACTTCACACCTTTGTATTTGTCCAACTGCCCCCATCCACCACTCTACCCCTCTCATGCATCTCCTTTAAGTTATAAACCTTCCAGATACACCAGTTTGGAACAGACAACCTAAATAGAACTAACCCTATATCCCACTCTCAGTCATAGGCTAATATCTTTCCTCCCCTCCTACATAATTTTATAATTATCTTCATTATATCTCTTGTTCTTTACAAACCTTTCTGTATAGAAACGTAAGAACACTAAACTTCTTTACAATGTTTTCTCTTGTACAGTATAAGCCCATTTACTAGTTTTACCGGAAATGTATAGACTTGTACGTGCTTATGTAAATGCTTTACTATATACACCTACCTTGTAGTTAGTTTTTTTTTCTGAGAAATGTAGCTTGTTGCTTTTTCTGAGAACTGCGTGAAATTCACTAGTTCATATAAATGTAATTTTTTCCATGGCATCCACTGAAAATGGGCTCTGCCCATTCGGATTTTCCTGGTCATCAAAGAGCAATAAATTCTTGGTTTGAAAATTTACAAGCACACTGCTTGTAAGTGGGGATCAAGCCGGTACAAATATTTTTAACACATGCACTCTGTTAATTTAGATTCGAAGTCAGCAGAAATTCCGAGCAAAAACATGTAGTGGCTTATATCATGTTACCCACCATTTAGACCTTAAATTCATTTTCTGTATATGTTTAAATGTACAGATTGAAGAAAGTGTGTATACAGTGTCTGCGTATTGGCACCATTTCCTCAGAATGCTTATATGCTAGTCACGCTTTGGCAACTACTATATTTATTCCAAAGCTTCTTTGTGTATCCTTGGTTTTGGTCCCAGCCATACCTCTCATCTGTCATTGATGTCCAAGATCATCCCTGAATTTAATGAAAATGTTTGCTCTGACCCTCCCTAATTCCTCCAAATATAGGTGATTTTGGAAGAAAAAGTGATGGGAGTATACGTGATAATGTGAATAACTGGACTTGTCTGCTTCAGAAAATGCATGTTAACTCACAATCTGTTCTGCCAACTTCTCAAATTAACAGTACTAATAAGTGTGACTGAGTGTTCTTTTTATTTCTGGATTTCTCCTCTTTTCTAAAGGTAAGCGGTAGAGAGCTATGGAATTCCCAGCTCATGACACTCAGTTTCATTTGGGCACCACATAACAGAAACACATTACATTAAACAGGCTATGATGCAAATAATTCAAGCTTGCACAAGTATGTTTGTTCTCTCCCTCAACAGTTATCTGCTGGAGCTAAGCAACAGACTGGACTGCCATAAGGACATTGCACCATATTGAATGAAGCCATTCACCCTTAATTAAGCTTTTATTTGATCAATACGTTTGCTGATATTTAAACCCTTGCAACTAGATAGCTCTTTCAGAAGGGAGTGATGGAGGCAGATACACTAACTAACTGGCTGTTGAAATCTGGAGACATTTGTTTGGAATTCAGCATTGCAGTGTGTGAAGTATTCCCCTGAAAGACATTCTTCGCTTCAAGGCATCCCACTTATATTTTCATGCACTATTGTATATAGCAGATACACAAATAACCTTTTTTTCGAAGGTAACCTCCAAACCAGCTGTTGCACCCTAAGAAAAAAATATGCAAATCAAATTTCAGGGAGAAAACCGCAGTCAGTGCTGAACCAAGTTATAAATTCCCATATGAAAATATAAAACCTCTGTTAAAAAAAAAAGTTAAGCACTTTTGTCCACATATACAATTTGAACGTCTTCAGAACTAACCCACTTTAGAAGCTAGTTTAAAAAGTACTGGCTCATCTGATCAGAAAATGTACTGCAAGCAGAATACAGTTGGGAGCATACCTCATTTTGCAGTACTTTTCCCTTTAACCCACAGATTTTTTTTTTGTTTGTTTCAGAAATAAAGCATATACAGGGTAGAAGGAAATATGCTGCCAAACGATGTATGCTGTCAACTGCGTACCACTTTGGTGGTACAATTTCTGATGAACATGGTACAGCAGCAAGGTGCATTTCTGATGAGCAGTGATGCAAACAAAGTTACCTCAGTCTTTCAGCAGCTGTTGCCATTCATTCGCCATCTGGAACCAAAAACGTTTGATTATTGGTGCTATACCTGGAATGGACTACTGCAAGCAGCACTACAAAATTAATAGCACAATTGTTAATTAGTCTCACCTCCCCGCCACACACACACACACAGGATACCTTTCTTCTTGTCAGTAACCGAATTTGCAAACATGGTTGGAGACGCACTTGGAGAAGCCATTTAGAACTTAGAATCAGGTCACCTGACTGACACATCCAATTGTGTCTCCAGTCATGATTCACTATGGCACATGACAAGAAAAGGGAGCGAGTGCAGATTGGATTGGAAAAATGTACCCCTTTAGTAATGCATTTTATGATATCAACAAAAAAATTGCAGAAATGCCTTTTTTTTTTGTATACCCGGTTGTATCGTGGTTTTAAAACAAGCCGAGTGCGTGCACACTCCTCCGCCAAAGCCTAAATCTGCCTCTTTCTTGTGACTGTCTGTATCTCTCTGAACCATGTGTTGGCTACTGTTGTGTCTTTCGGCTTTTCCCGGTTAGGGGTCGCCACAGCGGAACTCCGGTCCGCTAATGATTGGTCGTTGATTTTTACGTGCCGAGTTACCAGCCCTGACGCGCAACCTTCAACGAAGGTACGCCCATTCACGCATGTCTCCATGCAGAAGACGCTCTAGCTGAGAATCGAACCGGACAGCATCCTACTGTGAGGCGACAACGCTACCGCAGCACCACCACCGCGGATAACCATGTGTTGGCTACTAAAAAGCCATTTGCCAGACAGAAGTCTAGAATGGCCTGTCCTTCTTTTTTCCTATTTGACCCACCCATGTGGACCCAGGCAGTCCTCATATCCTGTTCTGTCTGTCCCCATGTGTGCATTCAAGTCTGCTGTTCTGCTTTATTAGCAGGTCTTACAGTTGCTGTTTGAATGCGCCCTTTTTCCTCACTATTTTTGAATACTGCCCTATCGTTACACTGGAGTCTGTCATTAATTCTGATAACATCCCTCACTGTCTTGTGAAGCCTCTATCGAACCACAATTCCCACACCATTTCTAGCCTGTCCTCTTCCCAAGTAGTAGACTCTGAATTCCAAGCCAAGTGGCTGTGCATTGCTTTTCCATAATATCTCCTGGAAACATATGATGGTAAGGAAGAGGCTGGGCATCCTGTCTTCTACTTCTAAGCTGCATCCTGTCAGTGAACCTACATTGAGTGTAGTAATTCTTAGTTCATGTTTAGCAGGTTGATGGTTTTACATCCACACTGGCCAGTAGGGGAACATACACCCCTCCAAATGTTAGCATGGATCCCTGGCATAGGCCAGGTCCTCAGTCCACTTATTGGCAAATACCCTTGCCCATTTGGTAACATTAGTCAACATGACCGAATCACCTAATGCCATATTTTACACCACTGAGTGGTTATCCTGTTGCGGCATGCAATTTGTGATCCATGTTCTGTTATGAGGATACTGCACATCAGAAGATGCCTAAAGAGGTTGGTTTATGCAACCCCCCCCCCCCCCAGGACACCATGTAATGTCTGCTGCTGCTTAAAGCTCCATTGTTTAGCGAGTTTAGGTTCATAGGTAGGTACTAGGCTGTCGGCCCTAGGGGCCTATACAAGCCCAGCCAAAAAGGTACCCTGGCTTTTGCCACCCAAGAAAACTATCTTCCTGTGCCACTGTCGAGCAGAGCCACAGAAGTGATCCCTGGGGTGAATTTCCTATTTCCCATCCAATCATCAAGATTTTTCTTGAAATACTAATGAGGAGCTTTGTTTGATGTAGATAGGTAGTTTATTCCAGAGTATGGGAAGTCTCTGGGACAGGAATCTATCCCTCTAGCATGTTCTGTTTATTGTGGTGACAAGGTTTAGGTCCCTAGAGCGTGTAGCTCGGAGGAATTGGGACTTCTTTAAGTGGAGCAAGTCCAACAGCTCTGGGTTTGACATAGCTTTGTATGTTAGGCAGATATCACCTCTGAGTAGGCAATATGCGACTGAGTAAAGCTGGAGTTTTTTGAGACTGTCTGCGTAGGGCATCTGTTTGAGGCCGGTAATCCTCTTTGTGAGCTATTTCTGTGACTTTTCCAGTTGTTGTAGATGTCTTGTGAGGTACATACCAAAAGGGGCATCGTACTCTATAGTGGGTCTAATGAGTGATGAGTAGAGGGGAACAATGACCTCTTTTTTTCTGGATGAGAAACCTTTTGTGATGAGGTGTGCCACGTAGAAGGATTTCCTGACTACTGTGGCGATCTGAGTATCAAAGGAGAGACTACTGTCCACCTGTGTCCCAAGGTCTCTTATCACACTTTCGGTGTTAAGTATAATACCGCCTATGTTGTAGTTCATGGGTACAGAGTTTTTACCAAAGGGGATGACAGTGCACTTTTTGGCATTGAGCTTGAGGCCATGGCTTTTGACACCAGGCGTCTGTGTCAGTGAGGCCCTTTTGTAGGATATCCACATCGTTAGGAGTTTCGATTGTGGCTCCTAGTTTGCAGTCATCTGCGAACTTCATTAGCCAAAGACCTTCTCTGTTAGCCTGTAGTTCAGAGAAGTAGATACCAAACAGGAGAGGACCCAGGACTGAACCCTGTGGTACTCCACTTGTCACTGGTCTGAAGTCGGATTTGGAGTCTGCTACTTTCACAGTGTGGGTTCTGTCCAACCCATCTTGTGACATAGGGATTTATACCTAGTTTAGTGGGTTTATCTATAATTCCAAAGTGGGAGATGGTGTCAAAAGCCTTGGCAAGATCTAGGCTGTGTGAACCACCTTACCCTCGTCTATGGCTTTGGTGACTGCTTCAAAGAAGTCTCTCAGGTTTAGGAGACATGATCTGCCTTTTACAAACCCGAACTAGGTGGGGTCCAGAGTTTGGAGATTACCAATGTCATTGTTTATAAGTTCCATGATGATACATTCCATGGCCTTGCAGGCCAGGCTCATCAGGCTAATGGGGCGGTAGTTCCTGGGGTCTGTGGTGGCTCCTCCCTTGTGGAGTGGGATAACTGTCGCTGTGCGCCATTCAGCGGGCACAAAGCCTGAGGTGAGGTTATAATTGAACATGGTACTTAGGTGGGGTGCCAGTTCATTCTCTAGTTCGTGTAGAACGCAGCCTGGGATGTTGTCTGGTCCCATGGATGCTTTGTTCCAGGCTTTGGAGAGTGAGCTTTTTACCTGTGCAGTCGTGATTACAGGAACTTTGCATTCTTCTGGTATAGAGATGGGCTCTTTAGGGGGTGGGGGTGGGGGGTAAAGTTAGCATTGAACCTATCTGCCAGGATGTTGGCAATATCAGTTGGGTCTGTATGTTTAGTGCCATTGTGCTGTAACTCAGAGCAGATCTGAGTGTTGCCATTGCGATTCTTGACATAGCTATAGAATGCTTTGTGGTTGTCTTTAGAGTCAGTGGTGATTTTGTTTTCGTAACTAGCTTTGCAGGATTTTATTAGGGATCCCAGCTTCTTACTGAGGTTGACCAAGGAGCTCCTCCACTCATGGGATACTCTCTCTTGCAACAGTTTCTTCCTTCTGTTGTACAGTTTGTTTAAGGCAGGGAACCACCAGATTGGCTTCCTTTTTTGGAGGATAGCGTCTTGGTTCTGTTTGGGTTAGCATGATCCATGCACTCTTGTAAGTGTTTATAAAGTGCAATTGTGTAGGATTCAGTAGTCGTAGCTGTATTGTCCATCTGCATGGGTGTCATGAAGTTCACCACTTCTGTCATAAAAAGCATGAAGTTGGCTTTGGAGAAATTTTTTACTGTGGTTTCCTTAATGGGGGGGTGGGGGCAGGATGTGGATATCTGGGGTAATTAGCTTATGGTCGGATCAGACCAATGAGACATTGACTTCAGGTGTGGAACACCGGTTGCTCATGTTGATAATGACTAGATCTAGGATATTGTTGCCCCTGGTGGGGGTGTGAATAAGTTGATCCAGGGCATTGGAATTTATGAATTCCAGAAAGTGTTGAGCGAAGGAGTTGGTTTGAGGAGTTAGTTTGAGATAGAAACACGCGGCATGTTTTTTGGAAGTGGAAAGAACCCCACAGGAATGCAGAAGGAGCATGCCAGCTCCAAAAGAGACATTAGCCAAAGGTCAGGATCAAACCTTGTACCTTATGCATGGGAGGCAAAGACCTTAACCATTATGGCAGCTGATCTCAAAAATCTAGAGCATATGTTTAGGAGTAAGTATTTGGCTGTGAGGTAACAACGCTAGCTCCGTACCACTGCGGCACCACGTAATTATAACTTATGCTTGTAACAATTCAAATCTGTTCTACATCAAGATGAACAGTGTAATATAATGACTATAATGCATATAAAGTATTGTGTTTCTCAACTCAGGGTTGTGTGCTCGGTGAATGCCGTGGGCATTTCCATGCATCGCAGAACACTGTCACGGTGATTTGGATACTACTGGGTGTATCTTTGCAATGGAATAATTTCAAAAAAAGTAAACAGTCAAATTAAATACAAACCTATTTCGTACAGATGTATTTGTGTTCGGCACCAATAATATTCCTACAGTAAAAAATGAAAATGGGTGAAATGAGTGAAAATGGGTCATAAAAATGACAATACAATAATACTAGTGGATACTCAATGTATATATATATATATATTTACAATACCTTTTGGAGAAAAGGTAGTTAGTGGTGTTTCCAAGATTAAATCAATGGCCACTCTATTGACTACACTGAACTCCGTGGGTCTTGCACCCTATAAACAGTCAGGGAAGTAGTCTGTGTTCCTTCAAAAGACATACAGATATAGTTGTATTTATATTTTGAAGGCAAAGCACTAAAAAGTATGTAACTAAGCACTTAATTGCTCATCCAACAAATTCAGTAGAAATAACACTGCAGCAATAGCAAACCAGCAGGCTGTAATAAACAAATATGTCAAACGATCCAAAGATGTCATTAACTTATAAGACTTATGATCTAAGTCAGTAGTCTCAGACCCAGACTTAAAATTGATATGACATTCTTAAAATAACTTTGGAAATGTATATACAACAATCACAACCTCTATACACTTTTAAACTCAGTTAACAGTTCCATACACAGTGCGTACTTCAGATGCCAGTATGGATAGTGCATACAAAAAAGCACCTACCCATACTTATTAAATGTGATAGATCATGTGCCCTAACATATAGTGGCATTATAGTATTTATCCGATAATGGAAGTACCCAGTTCTATCCAAAGAATGGTGTCTGTCTGAAAAGTATGCCCATGAAAATCGTGTCACCCAAAGGGTTATACTGTAAGACTCTACTCTCTGCACTAATGTACCTAGGAGCGAGTACAAAAAGTTTTTATTCCTGGCACTTTCTATCAAATAATGTTCAAGAAAGTTTTGAGTCTCTTTACATTAAAACATCTGTGTTAATAAAAATCAAAACCCATGTAAATATAGCTAGTCTGCATATAATGTCAAAAACTGATAAGTCAATGAAATATAATAAAATAGAATTGAATTGACGTACATTTTACCCGTCATACTCCCCTAACATATTCAGAACTTTGTACAAAGATAACACTGTTATGCAAATGGAGTCTCAAGGATAGATGTTTAATATCAATCTTGTATCAACTCGTATTTAATGTGATAACCACAAAGTTTCCCATAGGAATAAACAATTCAGCGTTGTATAGTATACGCCAAATATATAACAGATATGTATTGATACCTAAATAATATTCAAACAAAAACCTAACGTATAATGAGAAAACCAGTGTACATAAAACAAGTTTTCTTAGGTTGGCAAAGAAATATCTTTTAGAGCCCACTAAAACCACTGTGTATAGTACTAAACTAGCCACAAGAACAATCAAGCTTCACGCCAAAAGCATGTGCCTAATAAAAACAAAAACCCCATTGAGTCTCGTTAGCAAAGAGCGTGCCATACGGGCTTTTCTTGAACAGAGAATAATCAGGACTATTATACTTTCAAGTCACAAAAATGTATAACGGCCTACAAAAGATAATTAATTATGGTTGTTATATAAACATTATGTAATAAAGTCCAGGAGTATGTCCAATATATATTTAAATGCAGTTAATATGTAATCAAATGCCTGGCATATATTAAAGCAACAAGTGTGCATGTTACACGAGATGTACCTAGGTTGACAAAGGGATGTCTTATAGAACATACCCAGTCCAGTGTGCCAATCACTAAACGGGCCACACTAACATATGAACTATTATACATTCAAAGCACAAATGTGCAATAAACTACAAGGGAAGGTAAAGATTGTTATGTAATAACAGATAACTTCCTCTGTTTCAAATGAGGTTTTATAGAGGCTCTTTCATTGAGGCCCTTGCCTCTATCGGCTCTCAGCCTCAAAATCCACCTTGCTTCCTTATCTTCTGTGGTGTTTCTGATATCTCCCTCACGTATTTTGGGAACTATCTCCTCCACAACCATAAACTTAAAGAAATGAGTATTGCCTACCAAGTTCACATGTTTAGATAAAGCATTCTTATTATAATTTTTCCTGATGCTGTAAAGATGTTCTCTCATTCTTTGAGTTTGATTCGTTTTTCCAGATGCTTTGCCTTCAAAATATAAATGCAACTATATCTGTGTTTTTTTGAAGGAGCACTACTTCTCTGACTGTTTATAGGGTGCGAGATTTATGGTGTTTAGTGTGGTTAATGGAGTGGCCGTTGATTTAATCTTAAAAACACCACGAAACACCGGAATGAAATGTAGCTGTCAGTTTCAAGTTCCCGATGGTCCAATGAAATATACATAATTCATTGGCTTTTCTTGACAGAGGCTCAGTTAATTGATCAATGGGGTGGTGAAAGCTGACATTCTGGCTGGGCTTATAAATGTCCTCGGGCAGATAGCCTAAGTACCTACCTGTGAACCTACACTATTGACTTGACCAAGTGCTACTGATAGGTACTCTTGACACCTGCAGCCAGGGAAAGTTTAGCATTTATGATCCCATTTGTGTTCTTTGAGTTTACAAAAATGTCATTTGGTATGAAGATTGTCCCAGCAACCTTCCAAAGGCTATTAGATTGCACCCTAATGGGCTATGCCTTTGCTTATTTGGATGATATTGCCATGGACATAACATGTGTAAGATGTTAGAAAAGCATTGGGCAGATTGCAAAGAGCAGTGCTGACCATCAAGCTAACAAGTGTCAGGTGGGTGTGGCAGAGGTATCTTATCTGAGTCACAGAGGAGCGGTAGAAAGATTAGGCCAGAACCTGGCAAGGCCGAAGTTATTCCAGCCTGGCCTGTATTTAACTACTAACAAAACAAGGATTGGCATTCTTACAGACCACTGAGTACTATAGGAGCTTTGTTCCCCTTCATAGTATAGTAGTTACTCCCATTACAGATCTTACCAGGAAAAATAGACCAGATAAGGTTGTCCGAATACCAGCCTGTGAGCAGGCATTTCAAAAGCTCAAGGAGGCACTTATTGGACCCCCTGTATTTCCCAGTTCTGATTATAGTCAGAATTAATTGTAGTAGTAGATGCTTCTCACTAAGGGGTGGGGGCTGTACTTGGCCAGATCCCCTCAGAGGAAGTTGGGCATTTGAGCTGCAGACTGAAACCCAAGGAGAAGTCTTAGACAGCCATAGAGAAAAAATACCTGGGTATAATTTGGGCAGTATGTAACTACCACCTGTACTTGTATGCATACATCTCATCTTTCCAGATTTTTGCAGAACGTTCAGATTTTTACCTCATATTTTTGGTCTGTTCCTCATAGAATTTGTCATTTTCTGACAAATCACTGAGGTTTGAAGTCACCAAATAATGACATGCATTTGAGTTTCAGACTTCATTCTTCAGAAAATGCGTGCTAACTGAAATCCTGTTATTTTAGCAACTTTTAAGTTTATAAGAGCAACTTTAAAATATTTCCCTATTTTTGGAAATTTACATACAAAATGTAGACTACTTATTGTGGAGTAGGTCCCCTTGTACGCTCTCCAAACCCTTTGGAGTGACTTCCCCCATGACCATCAAGTAAAAACAAAATGAAAAGCCTCTGCAAAGTAATCTGCTGTTGTATTCCTGTAGGTATTTTGCAGGCAGACAACTAACCACACTATAATGTTTGCATTCTCAGTATCAAACAATGAAAACGCAAAGCAATCCCTTCTTTGACCTTTAAGTTGCCCAGTATATGCAAAGTAATGAGCTCTTTCATCTCTTGGTTTTCATCAGATTCAATGTTTCTTCCTGAAAAAAAAATTACAATTCTAGTTGTTTAAATAATCCTGAATAAGGGGGTGTGGTGGAAAACAGCCCTTATGATTGGGGGGGGGGGGTAACGCTGTGGTTTCTGATTGGCTTATAGTTGGACCTGCTAGTTGGAAGGGAGGTAAAGTCCCTAACTAGAATAAGAGTCATGGATTGGCTAATAGTGAGGCCAGCTGATTTGGAAGGAGGCCAGATGGCTGTTCACCTCCATCTTCTTGTTAAGGAAAAAGATTTAGTCACAGTGTTATCAAAACTGCAAAAAGTTTCTAGTTTTAAAAGTGTTTTTAACAGAATATTTTAGCCATCAAAAAGACATTTATTTTAGCAGGTTCATGGGAATAATGTGTTTTGGAGTCGACATTAACAGTGAATCAAGGGTGCCCACTTTTACGGATGTCCAGTGTGATCTGTCTGAAATTAAAGTGGAGTGAACAAGTACAGTAAATAGGAGTGCCCATTTTATGAGGCTGGAGTTAACTAATTGAAAGATCTATCCAGTTTTAATGTAACACTTTTGCTTCTGAGCTGAAGCTACTTCAGATTACAGGAACCAAAGCATTCTAATCAGAGAATCGAGAATCTCTGATTTTTATGCTTTGTGGCCTAATTCCATGATCTATGAGATCTCTGAAATTTGAAGGGGACAAAAGTGTTTTGTGATTGACTGTTATTAGTCATGTTTTCAGGCTCTGGTTTCTGTTGCTGTTTTTAAGTTTACATTTTTTGTGTGTATTCTTTGGTTATTGGGCACATGTGGACCCAACACGTGGGCACTAGACATCCCGCAATGTCCCTAACCTTTAGTGAATCATTTGGTTTTGACTTGTGCCAGGAGTTTAACAACAAACTTTGTATTCACATTCTGCACCTGTGTTGTGGATAGACGTTTTGCATTCACTCTGTCCCTTGTAACAGCCAGAGTTCATTGCTAAACTCTTGATAGTAGTATGAGATGATGGCTTTTCTCTGCATTACCAGGCCTGCTTACAGATTTATGTGATTATTTTTGTGCCCAGAATCCACAGTTGTTTCCACTCGCTTTTTGTGGTAGTGGACATTGCAGGTGTCACTGTTAGATTGCCCATAACCTAATATAATAACCCTTTTTCTTGTCTCAACAAGTATGTTGGCATTCACTATTGGAAACTCCTGGGTTCTGGCTAGTGTGATTTTTCAAGCAATCTGGAAATATATCGCTGTTAAGTATATTTACTGGCATTTTAACCTTTCAGAGTTCTAGATTGTCTTAATTTTGCCTGACTGAATTGTTTTATATATTTGCTGGCATTGTTTTCTGTTCTCATCTGTCCTGAAACTGTTTTTCCCCTCCCTATTCTTGTGGTGTTATAGTTGGTGGCTTTGCAGTTGCCCGCCCCTACTGTAAATTTGATCTAGGACACCCCCCCCCCCCACCAGTCTGGTGTTCACTCTACTTAATACAGAGAGAACATTTGAGAAGGCCAACCACTTCAGTTCTTAACCTCTGCTCCTACTTCCACTTGACTAAAAAAAAAAATGTATGCATAGCCACTTAGCTAGGGTTAAACTATTGCTTGCGCCATAAAGTCTGCTCTTCAAAATTTCCCTTAGAACTAGCCAGTTTTTTAGTTTTTGCACTCAAATCTGTTTCTTTGAGCTCAGCACTTGTTCACAACTCGTTGTAAGCACTAAATAAGCTACAAATTACTACAGCACTCAACTTTCCTCACTTGTTTAGAGGAAAACAGTTTTTAGTACTTGATAAATAAGCACCTATCCAGGCATGTCTAAGGGTCAGCTCCCGGTGTTTTCTCCTGTCTACCTGATGAATCTGGGCATCTTGGGGCAATGCAGCTGTTGCCTCATGTACACAGACAACCCTCTCCTCCTGTAACCCAACACTACAACCTGTGAGAGATGCACTTATATAGCCAAACTGGAAGCAAAGCTCTCTTCACCCAAGACTGGACTAGATAGTGAAGAGGAGAACACTTGCACCACACCACACTCGTATAGTCCCTCAAAACCTACACCACCAAAACACACACATAGCTACACAAAACACACACCTACATTTGTGGTGGCTTTCAATAAAAATCTGCTCAAGCAACAGATACCTCCAAAGCAGAAACGCATGCAACCTCCACCCCCCAACACAACCCAAATGACACATAGCCCACAAACTCAGTGTGCTACTGAACCACAGCCCATAAGACATAACAACGTACCCAACACACTCTAGTCATAGGTGACTCTAGAGTCAGGCCCACTGATGTTCCACTCACCAGTCAAGGAGAAAGTTACTGTCAGCTGCCTACTGACTGTCGGGTACCAGGATCTGCCACATAATGCACGCACTTGGGTCACTCCACAACAAGTACAAATATGACTCTGTCATTGTCCATGTTGGTGTGAATGACAGAGACGTACCTCCCTGGACTACATGAAAAGAGACATGGAGGAGCTCTCTGATCTTGTAGCCCAGGCAGGTATGACCCTAGCCCTGGGTAGCATCCTGCCATCACCCAGAATGATACCACAGTTGTTGTTGTGTCTTTCGGCTTGGATACCACAGTACAAGGACAAAATGATTGACTTCAACAATTGGCTAAGCTTCTGGTGTCATTCTAAGAGGATCCAGTATCCGTCTGCCTGGGATGACATGATCGACAGACCACGATGTGTTGCCAGTGATGGCCTGCACCTGTTGCCCTTGGGATTCTGGATACTGGCTAAGGCTCTTGCCACCCCTATAGTGCCTTTTTTAGGCAAGGTTCAAATGACAAATTCACCACTGTAACCGGTACAAGCAAGCAAAATCTGAGGGTAATGCTACTCCGTGCTCGAAGTCTAAACCTCAAAATGCATTCACTCAAGGCACTCCTTAAAATGGAGAATATCGACAAGTGTGCAGTGACAGAGACCTGGTTCAAGGCTTCAGAGAGCACCCCTGCATTACCGGGCTGTAATTCATACCACACCGTTCGGCCACCTAACCTGGACTGAAACACTAAAGGTGGAGGCATGTCCATATTCATTAAGGATATCCACACTTCCAGGCTAGTTGTTCAGCATATTGCATCCGAGATTATCCAAGTGCAACTAACTCTGGGCAAGACCGCAATCCAAATTGTAATTTGCTACAGATCCCCCAGGATTCCCACTACTCATTTCTTAATACATTGGAAATTGTTAGGGTACAACCCTAAACTCTAATAATAGGGGATTTTCAACTACCCCACCATTAACTGGGAAAACTACTCGTGTGCCAACTCTTTTGCTCAACGTTTTCTGGAATTCATAAATTCCAACTCCTTGGATCATCCTATCCACACCCCCCACCAGGGGCAGCCATATCCTAGACCTGGTCATTACCAACATGGGCGACTAGAGTTCCACACCAGTGGTCAATTCCTCTTTGGTCAGATCCGACCGCAAGCTAATCAGCCTAGACATCTGCATCCGCCCCCTCCCCCATTAGGGAGTCCACCGTAAAAAATTTCTCCAAAGCCAACTTCACGCGTATTAAGACAGAAGTGGCAAACTTCACAACACCCATGCAGATGGACAATAGAGATACGACTGCTGAATCCTGCACAAGTGCACTTTATAAGCACTTACACAAGTGCATGGATTGTGCTATCCCTAACAGAACCAGGATGCTGTCCTTCAAAAAAAAGAAGCCAGTCTGGTGGTCCCCTGCCATAAACAAACTCTACAACAGAAGAAAGAAACTGTTGCAAAAGATAGTAAAATCTCATGACTGGAAGAACTCCCTGGTCAGCCTCCGTAAGAAGCTAAGATCCCTCATAAAATCCTCCAAAGCTAATTATGAAAATAAAATTGCCACTGATTCTAAATACAACCACAAAGCATTCTATAGCTAGCATTCTATAGCTATGTCAAGAATCTCGATGGCAACACTCAGATCTGCTCTGAGTTACAGCACAATGGCACTAAATATACAGAACCAACTGATATTGCCAACATCCTGGCAGATAAGTTCAGTGCTAACTTTACCCCCCCCCCCACCCACTAAAGGGCCCATCTCTATACCAGAAGAATGCAAAGATCCTGCAGTCACGGCAGCACAGGTAAAAACCACACTCTCCAAAGCCAAGAACACAGCATCCATGGGACCAGACAACATCCCAGGCTGCATTCTGCATGAACTACAGAATGAGCACCATGTTCAGTCATAACCTCACCTCAGGCTTTGTGCCCACTGAATGGTGCACAGCGACGTTTATCCCACTCCACAAAGGGGGAGCTGCCACGAACCCTGGCAACTACCACCCCATTAGCCTAACGAGCTTGGTCTGCAAGGCCATGGAACTTATAAACAAAGACATTGGTAGTCTCCAAACTCTGGACCCCACCCAATTTGGGTTTGTAAAAGGCAGATCATGTCTCCTAAACCTGATTGACTTCTTTGAAGCAATCACCAAAGCCGTAGACGAGGGTAAGGTGGTTCACACAGCCTATCTAGATCTCGCCAAGGCTTTTGACACCACCCCCACTCTGGGATTGTAGATAAACTCACTAAGCTAGGTATAAATCCCTATGCCACAAGATGGGTTGCCAACTGGCTCACTGACAGGACCCACACTGTGACAGTAGCAGACTCCAAATCCGACTTCAGACCAGTGACAAGTGGGAGTACCACAGAGTTCAGTCCTGGGTCCTCTTCTGTTTTGGTATCCACTTTCTGAAGTACAGGCTAACACAGAAGGTCTTTGGCTAACGAAGTTCGCAGATGACTGCAAACTAGGAGCCATAATCGAAATTCCTAACAATGTGGACATTCTACAAACGGGCCTCACTGAGACAGATGCCTGGTGTCAAAGCCATGGCCTCAAGCTCAATGCCAAAAAGTGCATGGTCATCCCCTTTGGTAAAAACTCTGTACCCATGAGCTACCACATAGGTTGTCGTCTACTTAACACTGAAAGTGTGATAAGAGACCTTGGGACACAGGTGGACAGTAGTCTCTCTCCTTTGATAATCACATCGCTACAGTAGACAGGAAATCCTTCTACGTGGCACATCTCCTCACAAAAGGTTTCTCACCCAGGAAAAAGAGGTCATTGTTCCCCTCTACTCGTCACTTATTAGGCCTATTATAGAGTACAACACCCCTTTTGGTATGTACCTCACAAGAACTCTACAACAACTGGAAAGGCAGTAGAAATATCTCACAAAGAGGATTACTGGCCTCAAACAGATGCCCTATGCAGGCAGTCTCAAAAAACTCCAGCTTTACTCCGTCGCATATCTCTGCCGAACATACAAAGCTATGTCAAACTCAGAGCTGTTGGACATGCTCCACTTAAAGAAATCCCAATCCCTCCGAGCTACACGCTCTAGGGACCTAAACCTTGTCATCACAATAAGCAGGACATGCTGGAGGGATATATTCCTGTCCCAGAGACTTCCCATACTCTGGAACAAACTACCTATCTATATCAAACAAAGCTCCTCATTAGCACTCTTCAAGAAAAATCTTGATTGGATGGGAAATAGGAAATTCACCCCGGGGATCACCTCTGTGGCTCTGCTCGACAGGGGCACAGGAAAATAATTTTCTTGGGTGGCGAAAGCCAGGGTACCTTTTTGGCTAGGCTTGTATAGGCCCTAGGGCCGATAGCCTAGTACCTCCCTATGCATGGTTCAGGGTACAGTGAGCTTTGAGCTTTGTGTGTTGGAGATTGCTGACTCAGACAAGTGATAACTGTCTTATTAATCATATCGCTTTATGGGCTTTCATTACTCCTGCAATTTTTTTTTTTGTGTGGTTTCATTTGGGATTCATACTAAGTTGCTGTCCGGCAGTATAGGCAGATGCCCTGCATCAGTGGACTGTCTCAGCCCGTACATTCTTCTGATAATCACTTCTTCCAAGCTCTGTTTTAATGCAGGTAGGTAGATGTCAAAACACCAGAATAAAATTTGAGGTGTAATTAATGTTCTTGGACCTTGTGATAAAACACATTTATGTTTTAAACATCTTCACTTTGTGCCTTGGAAAAACAAAAGCTTGAGTAATATGTACTGCCAGTACTAGAAAACAATAATATATGAAAATTCAGGTACATTTTGTAATGTGAATTAGATAAAATTTGTTTAAACTTTTCATTGTAGAATGAATATTTAAGTATGCTTTTTTCCCCCCGAATAAGAACTTTATGAATATTTAAACATCTTACGTATTTGAAGAGTTTTAGGTGGAATGTTTGTTTTCTGCCAGTCTTTTAGGGCATTTATATTTCTTTTATTCTTGTCTGACATGATTATTGTGACACAATTGTTGCTAGCTGTAAAAACAGATTGGAAAGCTTTTTATTCAGATTGTATATTTGTTTGTTATAAGGGAGTGAGGAATATTCATAGCAAGTTATTAATCTGTGTTGAAATTAATCTGTTTTACCATGTGATAATTATATTGCAATGTTTTATTCAGGAGGAAGATAAGGCTTTAAAAGATGTGGACTTTAAGGAAGACTGCAGTGATGAAAGGGAGAGGGACCCTCAGGTAACCCAGCAAAGCAGATGCCTATGTTCAGGACTGTTGTGTAGATTGTATTTTGCTCTTTTGTGGAAGTATCTGTTATCTGAACTCATTAGTCTCATTAGCTCAACAGTAGCATACTAACTTTTGTTAGCTGGATTAATTTTCCAGAGTTGACATTGCAATGCCGCATAAAGGGATGCTGCACACCTGAGTGTACTGTCCTTCAGATGAGACATTAAACTAAGGTTTCATCAGCATGAGTTATTGTAGCTCAGGTGGCTATAAAAGATCCCGTAACACTTGTTGAAAAGAGCAAGAGAAGTTTCCTGATGCCCTGGTCATATTTCCCAAAATCGGTATGAATACTGCCATACAACCTTGGGTCTCCCCCCTGAAAGAGTCCATTGATCTAGGGTGACTAACCCAGTCAGCAAAGTGTAAATAAGTAAAACTTGATATGTGTTGGAAACTACTACTGTTTTTATTTTCCCAGTTGATATTTGTTTCTGTGTACATTTTGCTATTACCCACTTAATCCACTTCATAGTTATGAGCACTCAGTAGGTACAAGGCATAGAATCTCATCCATAGTGAGGCACCAGGTAGAATGCAGGCGCATATTTACTGTCAAATGCTACACAAAACCATGGGCAATTTGGAGCAGTGGTACCCAACCACCATGCCGTGGATCATTTATCGGGCCGCACAGAAGGGAGTGAAACAAAAATGTGAATGTGGTGTTTGTGTGTGTGTGTGTGTGTTTTTATGTTTCAGTCTGCATGTGTGAGTGAATGCGTGCATAAAAGCAGAGTGCGTGAATGCGTGCATAAAAGCAGAGTGCGTGAATGCGTGCATAAAAGCAGAATGCGTGAATGCGTGCATAAAAGCAGAGTGCGTGAATGCGTGCATAAAAGCAGAGTGCGTGAATGCGTGCATAAAAGCAGAGTGCGTGAATGCGTGCATAAAAGCAGAGTGCGTGAATGCGTGCATAAAAGCAGAGTGCGTGAATGCGTGCATAAAAGCAGAGTGCGTGAATGCGTGCATAAAAGCAGAGTGCGTGAATGCGTGCATAAAAGCAGAGTGCGTGAATGCGTGCATAAAAGCAGAGTGCGTGAATGCGTGCATAAAAGCAGAGTGCGTGAATGTGCATAAAAGCAGAGTGTGTGAGAGCGTGAGCGCGTGTGTGAGAGCGAGAGCGCGTGTGTGAGAGCGAGAGCGCGTGTGTGAGAGCGAGAGCGCGTGTGTGAGAGCGAGAGTGCGTGTGTGAGAGCGAGAGAGTGCGTGCGAGTGTGAGAGCGAGAGAGCGCGCGCGAGTGTGAGAGCGAGAGAGCGCGCGCGAGTGTGAGAACGAGAGAGCGTGCGCGAGTGCGAGAGCGAGCGAGTGTGAGAGCAAGAGAGAGCGAGTGTGTGTGTGTGTGTGTGTGTGTGTGTGTGTGTGTGTGTGTGTGTGCAAGAGTGAAAGTGATCTCTGGCAACAGCATGAATTAAGAAGTTTGTGTACCTGTCAACCTCTCACACAAATAATCTAGACAGAACCCATAGCTCTCTAACCTCTGGGCACAAAAAATCTGGACAAAGCCCCAAAAATAGAAACACATTTTTAAATATTGCTCTTATAAATTTAGAAAGCTGATAGAATACAATCTGAGCAGCAAAGTGCTCTGGATCATGTGAAGCTTTCCACATGTAACATTGAAATTGCCCACTATTCCTCATTGAACAGTGGTGGCTACTCTACACAAGTTTTGATTTGTTCGTATACTGCAATTACAGCCAGTCGGCATAGCTGTATACGAACCAATCATCTAACTGCTCCTGAGGCAAAGTGAGCCAATGACAAGCACCACTATTCATCCAGTGGCACACTGGCACCCATTTTCGCACGACTGCAATATGGTCAAACTTATAAAGTCTTGAATGGCTGAAAATGTGCTGCTGATTGGTGCTGCAAGCGACAATACAAAAATGGTCCTAGAGGATGCACAGCTGCTGCCCCTTCTCCAGTCTGCTCACTTCGGAGAGGAACCTGGCAGTTGTTCTTCCAGATCTGACTCTTACTGGTCCAGGCAAGTATGCTTTAAATGTGGTTGAAAATTTGTTACTGATAGGTATGCCAGCAGACCATTCAAAACTGATTTTTTTTTTTTTTGTGGAAACTTTTTTTTATTACTTTTTACATGCCTCTCCCCGAAACAACCAGAGATGGGATATTTCAGAACTTGAAACGTCAGATAAACTTGTTAGTGTGTTATTTCAGTATCGTTGTAGGTGCTAGTTGCTAGTACCTTTTCGGGTCTAATCCAGGTGCATGCAGCATAGCTCTCAACATCTTAGCAAAGAAATGTGGACAAAGCCAAAAATAATGGGGAAACAAAGACCCCAGAATGGGGACAGATTTTAAATATTATTCTTATAAACGTAGAAAGTTGCTAGATTCAGAAAAAGGTTTCCATGAGTTTTTTGTAACTCCCGACCATACCTCTCAACCTCTCGCACAATAAATCGGGACAGATTTTAAATATTGCTCTTATAAACTTAGAAAGTTGCTAGAATAAACATTGAAAACCCTGCTTCCATTTCCAACATCCTATCTTTGTGAAGCGGGGTTTTCTGCAGTGACAGCAACCAAAACGAATTTACAGAGTAGAATGGACATAAGAAACACACTTAAGGTGTCATTGTCTCCCATCACCCCTACATAGTACCATCTCGTTGCAGGAAAACAATCTCAGGGCTCACATTGATTCTGCTGTATGGTGAGTTGTATTTATTATGCAATTTTATTATTACGCTTTATTTTTATGCGCACGTGATGGCTGATCTGTGGAAAATTGTCTTACATGAAACCGGTCCTTGGTGCAAAAAAGAGACCATTGATTTTAGAGGGTCACTGTGTCTTTGGGAGGTGCTAGTCTTGGACATGTTACATTTTGGCTGGTAGGAAACTAGACTACCCACGAAAGTTCAACATGGACACAGAGGACATGTAGACTTCTCTGAAAACTGAACTGGGGAGCCAAGCGCTCTGAGGCAGCATTGCTAACTGACACATTACTGTGACAGTCTATATCTAAATTTAAAATGTCTAGTCTGTAATTGTAAGATAAGACTGTACATATGAACCGTGTGGCACAGGCACTAAATTAATGTCTGAAAACTAGTACCAAAGACTATTGACATTAACTGGCCTGGTGGCTTAGTGGCAGAAGGAGTTATGGACTTGATTATAATCCCTGAAGACCAGGAAGGTAGGACTATGTGTCCATCTTCCATTATTTCTCATTGGGTGTGAGTAGTTGGATTTGTTGGGAATAATGTAGCAACATACCCAGAAAATGCTTTGTGTGGGATGTATGCATTTGGGTACACCCATATGCAGTTTTATGAGTCCGGGATGTCCAAGGACACACACTCCTGTTTTTTTCAGCTGTTCATGATCCCCCCCCCATATCATCTGCCTCTCCCTCTTCTTATACAAAGATATTGCATGAGAAAAATAGTGTTCTGAGTGTGCTTATCCTGTTTATGGTCATGGAGGTGCCACACCATAGCCTAACAAGTACTGGTCTGAAGGTAGAAACACAATTCTGGACAGGATGCCAGTCAGTCACAGGATGTGCATATGCAGCACACCTGTTAACAGGTCAGAGGATCATCAGGTGTAACAGGATGTTGGAGCATCTGGTAGAAATCTGCTTGGACAGAGGCAGACTCCACACTGAAGATGCTTCATTCATGAACTGCACAGTGAACCAAGAGCTGTGAGGTAGCATCCGTAAACATGGAACTGTGCTGCACTAGGCCCATGACATCACTGTAAAGTTCAATAGTTCACAGAATAAGCCACTGTTCATCTGGTGTTGCCTCAAAATGTTTTCATTGTATCCTTTGTACCTTTTGCAAGGTTCCTCTGACATATTTTGTTAAATTAGTTTTGTATATACCCATTGTAATGGCTCTAATTCATCTTTCTTTTACAGCTCATACTTTTATTAAACTATAGTTACACATGCTATAGCATATACTGTTTGAGAGAATGCATTGTAATTATTGATTTGTTTTTTACAGAATGTCTTTGGATTACAAAATGACACAACAGTAGCTTTTTTAGTAAACTGCAGCCTTTTAGAGAAACTGACTGGATGCTAGCACTAGGCTAGTCATTTAGAAGAAAAGTCAGAATATATTGTAGTACAGGAAGCGTTTGAAGGTGAAACTAAGAAAATACAGATCCATAATTTCATAAAAACTTTTCCCCTATTAAGTAACATTTAATTCATATAACACTAAACTGGTTATTTGTAGTATGTTTGTTCTGATTTCCTGATAGAGTGCATCACACAGCTGATTTGTTTGCAGTTAAAAGTCTCCTTGTTCCTTTATCCGTTTAAAATTTTCATTTAGTGGCTCACTGCTGTTTTTTTTTTTGCTGTGATAAACATTTCTGTAGTGTTTTCTGCCTAAAATAGTGTGTAGCTAGTAGCTGTAATAGTTTCCCACTCTCCCTTCCCTGTTGGTGTCTTGTTCTTATACTTGTGGCTTTGCAGTTGCCCACCCCTACTGTAAATTTGATCTGGGACACTCCTCCCAGTCTCATGTCATTAGCTCATTCTACCTAATAGAGAGAGAACATTTGAGAAAGCCAACCCACTTAGGTTCTTAACCTTGAACTATATTCTTTTCCTCCTTTCTCCCTTTCCAATTTACTAAAAAAAACCTTTGCCCGAATCTCCTTGTGTTCTGACTGTTTGCGCTTCTCAGTCAAGTATATTTTTGGCACTTTTTAACTGTTCAGAGTGGAATAAAACAATAACTGAATTCAGTTCAGAATACAGTTTGAATAAATTGCATTTATTTAAACTGTATTTGCTTTAATATTGCTACACACAAGTGTGCTAGCTTCCACTCCACTTGAATTGTTTTTTTGCTGTTTTAGCTGCTTTTCTGTTTAAAAAAAGTTTCCTGCCTTTCCTGTAAGTAGTCAAGTCCAGATACAGATTTGCTGTATCCAGGACTGTTTGTAAGCTTCTGAGCGGTGCCAAAATCTGCTCTTCAATTTTTCACTTAGAGCTGCTAGTTCTCTCCTCTCCTGCACCTTTACTAGCTTATTAGTCTTGCACTTTATCAGAATTCTTGTAGCAATTATTGTAACACACAAAAGTGCTACCATCACTAAACGTTCTACAAGGAAACAGCTCCAGTGCTTATTATTAATGCCCACCCCTCCAGGCATGTCTAAAGGTCAGTTACCTGTGCTTTCTCCTATTAACCTGGTGAACTTGGGCATCCTGAGGCAATGTAGCATCTGCCTCATGTATACTAACAACCCTCTTCTCTTACCTCCCAACACTCAGACTTGCGGCAGACGCACTTGTATATCCAAATTGGAAGCCATGCACTCTCCAGCCAAGACTGGAATAGCTGGTCAAGAGGAGAAGATCAACACTTGCACCACACCACATGGAACACATAGCCCTCCAGAACACACACCAACCCCGCCTTCACATAAAAGCACAATCCACACACCCACCTTCATGGAGGCTCTCAAAAATATAGCCAAACAGCAGAGACCTCCAAGCCAGAAACACACACTAACAACACAGCACTAATCACAAGGCACATAACTCTCCTAAACAGTGTGCCGCTCATCCAAAGTCCCTAAGGCAAAACAGCATGCCCAACACAGTAGTCCTAGGTGACTCGGTAGTGAGGCACACTGATATCTCACTCACTAGGTTGAATAAGGAGAAAGTAACAGTCAGCTGCCTGTCAGGTGCCAGGATCCGATACATAACGCATGCACTCAGGTCCCTCAACAACAGGTACAAATATGACTCTTTCATTGTACATGTGGGTGTAAATGACCTGAGATGTACCTCCCTGGACTACATGAAAAGAGACATGGAGGAGCTCTCGGATTATGTAGCCCAGGCGGGTATTGCCCTAGCCCTGAACAGCATCCTACATTACCCAGAATGATACCACAGTACAAGCAGAAAATGATTGATTTCAACAACTGGCTAAGTTTCTGGTGTCATTCTTTGGGGATCTAGTATCTGTCTGCCTGGGATGACATGATTGACAGACCTCAATGCTTTGCCAGAGATGGCCTGTATCTGTCACCCCTGGGCTTCCGGATACTGGCCAAGGCTCTTGCCACCCCTATAGTGCCCTTTTTTAGGCAGTGTTCCAAAGACCAAATTACCACCGTAACAGCTACAAACGCAATCTGAGGGTCATGCTGCTCAAATCTAGAAGTGAAAATCCAGCACTACCAATACACTTGGTCAATGTTTCCTGGAATTCATTAATTTCAATACCTTGGACCCAACATCCTTAACCTGGTCATTACTAACGTGGGCGACCGTTGCTCTACACCAATAGTCAACTCCTGCCTGGTTAGATCGACCACAAACTAATCACCTTGGAAATCCACATCCCTCCCCCCCCCGCAAAAGTAATCACCATGAAAAACTTCTCCATAGCTAACTTTGGGTTCCTAAAAACAGAGGTGGCCAACTTCATGGCACCCATGCAGATGGAGAATATTTGCACGACCACCGAATCATACACCAATGCACTGTATGAACACGTACACAAAAGCATGGATCTCGCCATACCCAGTAGAACCAAGATGTTCTCCTCCAAAAAAAGCAAGCCAGTCTGGTGGTCCTCTGCCATAAACTCTACAACAGGAGGAGGAAACTGATGCAGAATAAGATCAAGTCCCAATACTGGAAAAACTCCCTTCTCACCCTCCACTAAAAGGTGAGATCCCTCATCAAATCCCCTAAAACTAGCTATGAAAACCGAATTGCAGCAGATAGTAAAGACAACCACAAGGCCTTCTATACTTATGCAAAGAATCTCCACGGCAATACCCAGATTTGCTCTGAGCTACTGCACAATGGTACGTCTTATACCGAGCCAACAGATATTGCCAATATACTGGCTGACAGATTCGGTGCCAACTTTACCCCCCCCAGGACCAATCACATTACCAGTAGATTGCCAGGCACCCAGTATTACTTCTGCACAGGTTAAAACAGCACTGTCCAAGGCCAAGAATACAGCTTCTATGGGACCTGACAATATCCCTGGCTGTGTTCTACGTGAACTGGTACCACACCTGTGTGCCTTGTTCAATCACAGCCTCACCTCAGGCTTTGTCCCTGCCAAATGGCACACTGCTACAGTCATCACTGTCCACAAAGGAGGAGCGACTACAGACCCTGGGAATTACTGCTCCATTAGCGTGACAAGTCTGATATGCAGAGCTATGGAATGCATCTTCATGGACCTAATAAACAAGGATATAAGCAATCTCCAAACTCTGGATCCCACACAGATTGGTTTTATAAGGATAGCTCATGCCTGCTCAACCTGGTTGACTCCTTTTGAGTCAATCACCAGAGCTGTGGATGATGGCAAGGTGGTTCATACAGCCTACCTTGATCTGGCCAAGACCTGTGATACCATTCCCCACTCAGGAATCCTAGAAAAACTCACTAAGCTAGGCATCACCCCCTTTATCACTAGATGGGTTGCAAGCTGGCTCACAGAACCCACAATGTGAAAGTAGCTGACTCCAAGTCAGACTGCCGACCAGTCACGAGTGGAGTCCCATAGGGTTAGGTCCTGGGTCCTCTCCTGTATCTATTTCTCTGAAGTCCAGGCCAACACAAATGGACTCTGGCTGACAAAATTTGCAGACTATTGCAAGTTCGGAGCTATTATTAACTCCCCAAGTGATGTTGACATCCTACAGAAAGACCAATGACTGATGTCAGAACTATGGCCTTAAGCTGAATGCCAAAAAATGTGTCATCATCCCCTTTGGGAAAAACCCAGTTCCCATGAATTACCACATCGATGGTAGTCCACTGAACACAGAAGGCATTATAAGAGATCTGGGAACACCGGTTGACAGCAACCTTTCTTTTGACCAGCATATTGCCACTGTGGTCAGAAAGTCCTTCTATGTGGCACATCTCATTACTAAGGGCTTTGTATCCAGGAAGAAAGAGCTCATTGTCTCCCTCTGCTCTTCCCTCATTAGGCCAGTCATAGAGTACAATGCCCCATTTGGCATGTTCCTCCCTAGACACCTGCAACAACTGGAGAGGCTGCAAAAGTACCTCACAAAGAGGATCCTACGCCTTAAGCACCTGTCCTATATGGACAGACTCAAAAAATTCCAACTGTTCTCTCTCTCTCATATCGTCTACTTGGAGGCGATCTCTGCTTGACTTACAAAGCCATGTCTGATCCATATCTGTTAGAAATGCTACATCTAAAGAAGTCCTAATCCCTCCGCACCACATGCTCCAGAGACATCTGCCTCATTACCACAATCAACAGAAAATGCTGGAGGGACAGGTTCATAACCGAGAGACTGCCCATGCTATGGAATAGACTTCCCATACATGTCCAGCAGAGCACCTCACTGGCCCTCTTCAAGAGAAATCTTGATGAGTGGATGGGAAATAGAAAGTTCACCTTGGGGATCACTCCAGTGGCGCTACTCGACGGATGCACTGGGAACTAAGGTCTGGTGGCATGATGCCAGGGTAATCCTATGGGCAAGGCTTGTAAAGGCTCCAGGGCCATTAGCCTAGTACACGCTTATGAATCTATGAACTGAAACTGAACAATGAAACGTAGGATGTAGTTGCCGATGTTAGATGTGTCACAATGCAAACTGATTTTTGTGGATTCATTTTATTTATGATTCATTGAAACATTGAAATGTTCTATCAATAATGTGTTTAAGAATCGAATTCTGAGCCTAGTTTAAGTTGTTTAAAAATCTGCAGCCATTCAGCCTAGGCCAAGGGTCATATACTGTATCATCAAAGCATTTATCTAATGTGTTCTTGAAAACTGAAAAATTCCTTTCGTAAAAATGCGTTCCACAGCCTTACTCTGGGGGTGGGGGGTACAACACTAAGTAGGAGACACAAGAAGGCAATGGCTTCTGGTCTTTAACATGTTTGATGTCAAATGTATGCTTAATGTTCCTGGTAGAAATGATTTGTCTTGTGAAATTGTCATTCAAAGCATAAGGTAGCCCAAATGTTAAATCATACACTTTGTGCTAAATCACATACCACAACTTTCAGACCATTCCATTAGTAAGTCAACAAGTTTTACTGCCCGATTCTGGTCAGAAGTATTAATGACTATGGTAACAGTTTTTGTGCCATCTGTGAATTTGCTCAGCTGTAAGGTTTTAGGACTGGAGACCTTGAAATTGAGCCAAAAAACAGAGGCCCAAAGATGAATTCCTGATGGACTCCCACCCCTACTTGGTAACTGAGAAATTTTGTATCCTAACAGAACAGATTTCCTGCAACCAACACCTAGCTCATCTGAGTTTGTATGAATTAACTTTGTTGATTTAAGTCCTTAATTATTTCATGTCTACCTGTATTAAAAGTCTTAACAAAGTCCAGATCACATCTGCAGAGAGAGACACATCCAAAGCAGTTATATTAAGCTTAAAACTAATTAAGTTTGTAAAACAAGAACGCTTAGTCTGAAATCCCTGTTGATAACCATAGCTAGTGATGTCCCTGAAGTAAGTAAATAGCTAATCAATTTCTCAGAACGTTTCTCTAGTATACTTGTTAGACTAATGGGTTGGAATGACATTCAGATACTGTAACAACTATTGTCCCATTCTTAAGAGTCAAAGCCACACACTAATTGATCTCTGAAGCATATCAGTTAATTTAGTATCAGTGATACTTTTTGGCTAACATTACTGAAATAGTTTAAGCCATCAGGCTGTAAAGTAGAAGCTATTTGATTGTTTTTTTTTGCCTTTCGTAAAATATTTTGTATAACTGAGGTATTCCCACATTTTTTATTTGGTCAGATATGTAATACTTGAATATATTTGCTATTGGCTTAGCAGTACTAGACCTGTTTATAAGCAGGACTTGTAGAAGGTGAGAAAGATGTCCCCTAGTGCATCTCTGCAAATTTTCTGTCAGTGAGTTTGAATGACTTTTTTTCAGTTGGATGGATAGAAGTTCCTGATGAGGAGAACTTAAGTTTCAGTTAATTTTTGTTTAAGGTTTTGATGTTCTTTGGAAATGGAGATTTAGTTTGCTCATGTAGGGGTAGAGTGTCTGCTTTTGCTGTTAGTGATCTAGGTTCATTTAACAGTGCTGGTAACAAAAAGCAGGCTTAGGGAAGACTAACAAGAGTAGCTGAAGCATAACTTATTTCCTTTTTGGCAAAACCTTGTATGGAGCTGATTGGTGCTAGTCCTGGACTGCTTATTTTGTCACACTCTGAGTGGGACCTTAGATAATGTTGCTCCATGCTTGGCAGATGAGAGATTTATTTTATTGTTTTGTAGCAATGCTGCTTTGTTTGCTTGGTTGATTTTGCCTTTAAGTCATTTTAAAGATGCCTAATATTTGACATTGCGTTCTTAAGGAAGCTTGTTAAAGTTGTTTTGTTGTACTAAGCAATCTTTTTTGGTGTTTTTACATCAAGATGTTAGCAGTGCCTTGTACAGATCAAATGCTGTGAAAGTAAATTCTGTGTATAAAACTATATCTAGAACTGAAACCTGTAACTTAGTGTGGCTGAAACAATGCCATTGTGCAGAAACAAGCATAGAGCAGCTAATTTGCACATCAAACAGCACTACTGTCAAATCCTTAGTACAATCAAACCTAGTCTAGTGCCAAGTCGCAGAGACCACACAAGGAGACCTCTGTATAACCTACAGTAGCCTACCCAAATACAGGTTCAGACAACATGGATATGCAATTTCCAAATGTCTCCATAGCTGGGTTGGTAGATATGAGCATCGTGAGACAATGTAACAATTGTCTCATTTTTACAGACAACCATTTTATTTAATCCTTAAAGAAAAGAACACCGTATGTGAGAGATGCACATACACAATGGCACTGTAGGCAAAAATCTCGCATGCAGAAAAGGTTGTCAAGCGCACACACACACACACACACACACACACACACACACACACGCGCGCGCACACACTGTATCCACCACACACACAGACCAGAGGCACTTAAAAGCAATCTTCCCAAACCTCCGAGATCTTCTAAGCTTATAAATGGCAGTACTTTTTCCTCGGCAATCTCTAAAGAACTCGCCAAAGGGAACACCAAATGCTGCAAATCTATACACAATGGAGCCTGAAGAGCAACGCCTGTAAGGCAAGCAAACACATGTCATAGGGGACTCCACTGTACAACACAAAGATGCTCCACTCGCCAGACTAAATAAAGAGAAGACTTATTTGCTTAGGTGGACCCAGGATTCACCATGTTATGCACGCACTCACAGGTACCAATATGAATTTATCATAGTCCATGTGGGCATTAATGACCTGAGATGGACTTCCAGTAGGAGACATCATTGATCTCTCTGATTATGTCTCAGGCAGGTATGTACCATGCAGCCAGCAGCATTGTACTGTCACCAAATGTTTAACTTCAGTAATTGACTTAGTTTCTGGTATTGTTTTAGGGGGGTTCGATATTTACCTGCATGGGAGGACATGGTTAACAAAGGATGGTCTGCACCTGTCTCCATTAGGCTTCTGAACATTGACTAAAACTTTATCCACTCCCTTAGAGCCTCCTTTTTAGGCAATGCCAAAATGACAAACCTACTGACATAACAAATAAAGCCAAAGAAACCTAAAGGTGTTACTGCTCAATAATAGGAGTCAGAACAAGAAATGCCACACCCTAGAAGCTCTACTCCCTCTGGAGAATATAGACATTTGTGATGTTACTGAGACATGGTTTAAGTTGGCAGAGAGTACTTCAGCAGTGCAAGGTTTTAGTACATTCCACACATTTAGACTAGCAGCTACACAGACAAGGACAAAAAGTGAATGAGTCTCATTCTGTATTGGCAACACATAACTCTAGGTTGGTTAAAAAGGATGATGCCCTGGAATTTGTCCATGTGGAAATCACCATAGACAAAGTCCCTTTCGTATCCTAGCAAGCTATATGTCACCCTCTGTCTGTAGAATCCCATATGTCATACTAGGCCTACTGGAGACATTCACTATTAAACCAAATACCCTATTCATGGGTGACTTTAACTTCCCCTCTATGGACTGGGAAACGTACACTGCCTCAAACTTGTAGTAGCAACAATTCCAAGACATCATTAAGACAAATACCATTGGTCAGATAGTATGCACACCCACCAAAGGTTCAAACATACTGGGTTTGGCATCCACCGTATAGGAGAGTGCTGCTTGCCCCCCCAGTCAAATCCTCAGTGGTGAGATTGGACCACAAAGCTATCTCCTTCAGAATAAAAATACAACTCCATAATCCCAGCAAACCCTGTAACCGGAGCTATTCCAAAGCAAACTGCATCCTATTTAATTGATAGTTTGTCAAAATTCAGGGCTCCTTCTCACCCTAAGCGTACAGCAGCCTATGTGGAATTGTTCACAGAGACCCTGTACAGCCATGTAATGGCTATACAGAGGCTGCTGTACATACTAGAAATAAGCTCAAAACAAAATTTTAAAAACAAACCACGCTGATGGAAACCTAACCTTAACAGGGTATATAACAAAAGGAAAAAAAGAGCAAGTTCCATAATGATAGGAGCTGTGTAATTCATTAGTCCTCTTAGTTTCCTGTGTAGTTTAAGCCCAACAAAGCAAAGTGTGAAGACAAGATAGACATGCAGGTTAAAGACGACCAAAATACTTTCTGTAGCTATGCACAAAACCTCAAATGCAGCCTGCACCACTATGCCAAACTGGTGGTGTGGTCAGTTGTGGTACCTTCACTGAGCAGAACAACATAGCCAATTTACTGGCTAACAAATTCAGCTTAAACTTCACCTCCCACTCCCCCTAGCCTTCCCCCATGAAATAACTATTAGCATAACCAACTCAACTATTAACATAGAGCAGGTTCTGGTGGCACTTTCGAAGGCCAAAAACACAGCCTCAGTGGGCCCCAACAGTATCCTGGAATGATTCCTAAATATCTTGAAATGACCTATCAGGATCACTTGCGTCACTTTTCATTTTTAGCCTCAAAACAGGCTTTGCATCACAAGAACGGAGGATTACAACAGTTATCCCACTTTACAAGTGTGACCATCAACTAACTCCTGAACTACAGACTCATTAGTCTGATATGCAAAGCCATGGAATGATTTATGGAAATGAAGGTTACCAAGGCACTGAATGAGGGGAAAACAGTGCATACCACCTGGTTAAGGCACTCAGTACAGTACTCCATTTGGGTATAGTTGACAAACTCTCTGAATTGTGGATAAACCTGTACATAACTCGGACATGACCCTGGAAGTCAGGATTGGTGAGACCACCTCCCCTAACAGACTAATAACCAGCAGGGTACCTGAGGGCTCCATGCTGGGACCTCTCCTATTTGATATCTACTTGTCAGAGATGTGGGCTAATGTCAAGTGCCTTAGGCTGACCATGTTTGCAGATGACTGCCGACTGGGATCTGTCATAGATTCCTCCCATGATACAAACAACTTACAAGAGGGTCTAACAAAGACAAATGACTGGTGCCAAAGTCACAGATTAAAACTCAGTGCCAAGAAAGGCATTGTAGTACCTGTTGGGGAAACTGCCACACAGGCTAATTATTCCATTGATATGACACCCCTAAAAGCTGACCCAGTATTCGGGGATCTGGGAATATAAGTAGACTGTAATCTGGCCTTTGACTGACATGTAGATGAGTTAGTAAGGGAGTCATAATGCCACTTTATTCGGCCTTTATCAGACTCCTCATGGAATGTAATGCCCCCTTGGGCATGTACTCTACCAGACATATGAAGTAGTTGGGACATCTACAAAGGTTCCTTACTATGAAAATGTAGGGTATAAATACATTATCCTTTATGGATCACCTTAAAGCCCTGTCTCTTTACTCTGTCTCATACACGTTACAGAGATGTGTTGTATGCCTGGCTTGCAAGTCATCCTCGGATCCAGCTCTTTTGGACCTTTTTGCCCCTCTGCAAAATGAACAGCATCAGAAGCAGTAGATCCAAGTATTTACATTTTGCATGTGAAATAAATTAGATGTGTTGACGGGACAGGAGTGTGTCTCAGAGGATCCCCGTGCTCTGGAACAAGCTTTCCAGCCATTTTGAAGCAGAATCCAGCCTTGGCCAATGAATGGAAAATTAGAAATTCACCCCAGGTTTAGCTCCCATGTCTCCATTAGACAGAGGCAGACAGTAATGCCCAAACTAACCTACCCCCCCACATAACCTCTAGAAACCTCCTAACACACCCCATCCTAATAAACTCCCATGAGACACAATTAGGTTGGGTTACTTATAAAGGCCCTGGTGGTCACTAGCCTAGTATATGCCTGTGAACTGTAATAAGATTCAGGAAGCACTGTGTCTGTGTGTTTGAGGCAGAGGAAGTTTCCCAGTCTATAGAGGGGTAGTTAGTTACCCATGAATAGGGTGCTTGCTTGTTTGGTGAGCAGCTCTAGTAGCTTTCGGTAAGAGTTGTGAGACTCTAGGGGCATAGATGGTGACCTCTAGCTAGACATGATATGGTGAGGGACATTATCTGTGGTGACTTGCATGTCGATAAGCTCCATGGTGTCTTCTTGCTTAACCTGGATTTATTGCTTGAGACACCTCCACCTTTGTCACTAGTCTGAGATGCTGTTGGTCTGAACCTGTACTACAGTGTTGTATTGCCAGAGTACTTTCTGTGGCTTTAAACCAAGTCTCTATCATGGGATAGATGTCTACATTCTCAAGAGTCAGCAGGCCTTGAAGGGTGTGGAGTTTTTAGTTTAGGTTCTTAACATTGAGCAGAAACACCTTAAGATTACTTGGAGAACTTTTTACTGTGATTTAGTGCTCTCTAGCATGCGCAAATGAGACTTGGTGGAGCTTCCAAAGACAAATTTGTAGTAAGGGCAGGGAACTCGAGCCACCAAATTTAAAAGAGCAAAATGGGTAGACTTTGTAGGGTAGTATTTTGTATATATGTAATATAGTGGGAGGGTACCTTCATTTAACTAGCTTAAGGAGAGTGACTTCACAGTGATACTTTTATGCTTACAACAGAAATTGAGTCAAAACGTACCTAAGGGACTGACAGCAAGAAGTACATTTCTGCAGCCGTTTAGCTCTGTTGTTGAATGGCCTGGAGCCATCTCAAACCATAAATAGTTTAACAGGACTCTCCAGTCTCCTCCAGAATATTTTCTGTGCAGCTTTCCTTGCACTTAATCACAAATTCTGTTGCTGGTGGCTGTTTATCCTGTTCTTTTTTGACTACACTGGCTTAAGTTCCCCAGGAAATGTTAACTTTTCTTATAAGATTCTCATCTAACCAGCACGCAGGTATCTTTAACTGTGGTGCTAGAGATGTTCGGAATTGGGCATTTGACTCTTGCATAACAATTTAAATGTGGATAGATGACATCAGAAAACCTGTGGTGTACTTCTTTCTTATCAGTCATTCCTAGACCTACAAGTATGCATGCTTTGAAGTACCTTGGAATGAATGAAAAATGTAAAGTAACCAGGGCAGAAACTGCTGCTTTTAGTAGCCTTTTCTGCTCAGAATTTAGCCTGGGTTCGCTTGTTTAATCACCTCCTTCCCAGGGTAGCATTTTAATTATACAAGATCATAATCAATTTTGCCTAACGACCAAGAATCACTATAAAATTACAAATAGGGTTCCACAATAGACTGGATATTAGTATCCCCACCCTGTCAATGTCAGCAGTGCTGGCATACTACCTAATACCATTAGTGACCACCACCCAGCATATATCATACGCAAAACTACTCCAACCACAGCACCACCACCAAGACAGCTGATGGCCAAGTCATCCCAGAAAACAAGTCTACCCTTAACCCTAACCTAAAATTCTCCCCCATACCCACCAGTACAATAAAAAAAAACTTTTACTTAAGCTAAAACCCTGTACTCTGGCCCCTGACAATCCACCCTCACACTTCCTGCAGCTAGCAGCAAACTCTATAGCTTATCCCATCAGCATACTCATTAACAGATTAATTAAAGAATCCCTTGTCCCAGACATCTGGAAAAAAGCATTCATTCTTCCCTTACACAAAGGTGGCACCAACACAGACACCACAAACTTTTGAACCAGAGCAATTCTCTCACCCCTCTCTAAAATACTGGAAAAATGCATCCATGCCCAACTCCTCAACCACGTGCATGAAAATCAAATTTTATCACCCACTCAGCATGGTTTCAGACAAGGACACAGCACCAGTACCACCCACCCTTCCTTGATACAGCTAACCGGGCACGGGATTCTGGTAAAATAATTGCTTCACTTTTCCTTGACCTCTCCAAAGCTTTTGATACCATTTCTCACACTATCCTACTCTCTAAACTATTCACCCTCCACATTTATCCCCCTACCCTACCCTACAATGGTACAACAACTATCTCTCCAGTAGGCAGCAATCCACTAAATGGCAACAGAGTTACTCTCCCTTCCTCAGTACATCCACAGGGGTACCCTAAGGCTCCATACTTGGTCCTCTCTTATTTAGCATCTTTATTAACAACTTTCACACCACTCTTCCACAATGCTCAGTAATCCAATATGCTGATGACTCTACAATAATATGCACTGCAAATTCCAGCTCTGTACTCCAGCAAATTACCCAGAATGCCCTCACATCTACTGAATCTTGGATGCTTAACCATCATCTTGCCCTAAATCCAAAAAAAACTAAACTAGTAATTTTTACTCCTAAGAAAACCACTCCATTTGATAAAAAAATATTCACTATACAAGCTTAAGACAATACCACTATAGAAGTTGTCCCACACACTAAATTACTAGGCATTATTATAGATGAAAACCTTAACTTTGACCTACACATAAACAATAACATCAAAAAAACACACTAAAAGCTTGGTATGCTCTACAGGCACCAACACTTTCTTAGCCTGTCTACTAGACAAACCCTTGCAACTACCTTTTCATTACCCTCTCTACTTTATGGTGCCCCTCTCCTCACTAATATCCAAAATTCTACAAAATCCAAACTTGCTATGTGTTACAACAGAATAGCAGAATTTGCCACCAAGGCCACATTCTCATCCCACCATTGTAAGTCACTGAAACAGTTAGGGTGGCTGGAACTCCTCCACCATCTCTCATTCACCCAACTAACTACTGTGCACAAAATAATCTACAGACCCACAGATTGTCCTGCTCTCTCAACTCTACTTGCCAAATACCATTCCAGCAGGCATCTAAGATCTGAAAATCATCTACTTCTAAAAGTAGATAAGCCCACCTTACCTGCTGGTCAACTCCTCTATGCCTTCACCGTCGCCAAACTATAGAACTCATTTCCGCCTTCTATAAGAAACACAGGCAGCACCACCACCTTCAAACAAATGCTGAAAAATCATCTCAACTCTTCCTGGCTATGTTCTTGCTCTATAACCTAACCTCTTCACTCTCCTTATATGATTACTAAACTCCTATGTCTTTTGCTACTAGTGACTGATGATATTTTCTCCATATTTATTTTTATCTTCACTTGTTGATTCTGTTACAATAATACTGATCTCTGTTTATACCAATCTGATTGAATTCATTAAATTCTGCTTTAATGTATATTTTCTGTATATGTTGCTGTAATGAAACAAACTAGATTCCTGCTTTTATGTATATATTATGTATATGTTACTATATTTACTATTTGTAACACTGTTTCTGCTTCTGTACTAATTAATGTTTATATTTTTTCTGTATCTCGTTGGAGCTTTTCTCCCCGGGCCTCCACTGAAAATGGGCTCTTTTAGGCCCAGTGGACTTATCCCGGTAAACAAATGCAATAAATAAATAAATAAATAAAATTCAGGGAGCAGGCTGTCGTTCTAAATCACACCATGCTCTGAAAAGAGGTCTGGGAGTGTTTCTACATTTTTCTTGCTCTCCTGGGGAGACCTTGTCTGAGAAAATCACAATGCTACTACCACACAACTTCAAACAATGGGAGTGAGGATTATGTGGGGCCATATAGGACAGTTGCTCTGGGTCCTTGTTCCCTGCCCCCCCCCCAGCCTCCTAGTAAATGGCAAAAACAACAACTATGGCACATTAACAGTTGGTTTTACGTGCTTGTACCACTGATAAAGTCTGCAACCAGTAATTCCTGCTTGTATATGCTATAAATCTCTAGCATTTCACAGGCAATTCTCTTTGTACTGTTCAAATTATAGCTCCACTCCCATGCTTGAGAAACATTCCAGAAACTGCAGATTGTTTCAGGGGCACAACCTGCAGCTATCAGTCTAATGCAATAATTTCACAGCTATTCAAAAGTGCAGCTGAATGTCTTCATCCTTTGAGGTTGCAGAATGTAGCTGTTGGGTTATTGAGGAAGTTCTCAGACTGAGTGGTGAAGTTCTAGGAATGAGGTAGTTGTGGTCCTCATTGTTTGTGGTCCATTATTGTTTCCATAATGAAAGCTTGTGGCTGCTTTGTCCCCTTATGTAGGATTTACACCCTGCATTGAGAGGGACAGTGTATTTACGTTTGGTGTTTCCTTCTTGAGTTTGCCTGTTTTATCTGACCCCAAGTATTTTTGTTATACCTGTTCCCTTTGTTTTGATGTCTTGCAGTAACTAGACATGAGACTGATGGAGTTTCCATGTAATTATTACAGTTCCCGTGTCATCTGCTAAAAGTTTCTGAGTATGACCATCTTTACCCATAGTTTGATTACATTATTTCTGTAGTCCTTTGTATGTTTTTCCTGGTTTATCATGGTTTAGTGGACACCCTCGAGTTGTATATGTTTTCAGCTAACACCAAATGCTTAAAGGTGGAAAAACACTGGAATAATTTTAAAGCGTGTTCTTTTCATTTACTTATGGCAGTTCTTAGAATTGCTGCTTATTTGAGAATCTCTGGATATTTTTTTTTTTAATTTTTATTTTACATTTGTTTACTGGGAAGGTCCGACTGGACACAGGTCCATTTTCAGTGGAGCCCGGGGAGAAAAGCTCCACAAGTATTACATTACATTAGTTACCATTTACACTATACAAGAATATTCATGCACAAAACTTCACACGTATTACATTACATTAGTAACATTCACAAGGTACAAGATATTGACTGAAGATTTTAAAAGAGAGTCCATGGTTCATGTTGTTTGGGAGATTTTAAACACAATGCTTTAAACCCTTTCTTCATGTGCATAGTAGTGCTAAAATTATTATTATTTTTTTTTTTTAACTAGAAACCTGATAATTTCTTATTCAGTCTTTGTCAGTGGCAATTACTAATGTAATTCCCAAGTTTCACTAGCTTTGTGGCACCATTGAAAGAGCTTTGAATCCTAGAGATGCAGTTGGTGTATGACCGTAGTGGGGAGGGGAATCAACAAACGCTACAAATACACTGCTGTGTGAGCTTTGACTGGGCCAGGAAACTTTTAAATGTGATAAGTAAGATGATGCAAGAGCCAGGGAGACAAAAGTCTTAAGAGTATTGTTACATATAATGCAAAACATAAAATGTTCTGCTCTGAGAATGAATGAAGTGGGTATTTAGTTTTATTTATTTACTGGGATAATCTGACTAGGCAAAGCCTGTTTTCAGAGTAGGCCCAGGGAGAAAAGTTCTATAAAGTAAAAAAAAAAAAAAAATATATATATATATATATATTAATTGATCAAAGCAGACATTATAAAATCCAAGGTTTATACAGTGAATACAGATGAGACTTGTATATCAATATTGATATCTGTTTGTATAGTGTGTAGGAGAGTGAACAACGTGATTATAAAGAAGACTTATCTGAGATGAGGAAAACAAGAATAAAGGTAGGTAGAGCAGATATACGGCAAGAGAGAATAAAAGAAGATGAAAGGGGTAAAGGTGAAGAGTATAAAAGTGGAGAGGAATATAGGAAGAGTGAGGCTGTAAATTGCTTTACAGAAGTGTAAGTGGGCTCTTTAGAAAGTTGAGAGGCTAAGAGGAGGAAGAGAAAAGTGTTAATTTGTTAAACTTAGAAATTTTCTTGCAGGTTTGTTCCAGTATATATTGTTAAGGTATGGGAATATTAACTAGGGCTGTTGAAGCAATGTAGTAATGTTAGAAGAAGCAGTATGTGGAGTGTTAAGCCTGTCTGCTTCTGTAAGATATTGTTTAGATCTGTAAAGTATAACTTGTTCAATTTCTGTATTAGTTATGGATTTGATGGAGAGAGAACCCAGGTTGAATAGAATGAGCTTTTTGTAGGCATTTAGATGGTAGGAGTTTATGAATGTCCCAAGTGATTAAAGTAAGATCAAAGGCTAAGTTGCAGTTGGTGAAGAGGAGTGTGCATGTGCAGAGTCATCGGTGTGTTGTATAAGACTTGAATGAGGTAATGTAGTGTACATGTTTTATTAACAGTGGTGTTAAATAGGATTGGCCAAAGTACAGACCCTTTAACACCAACATTTATTGGCTGAAAATTAGACTATAGCTGGGACCATTTTACTGATTTTTGAGTGGTTTAAGAGAAGGTTTTGAAACCATTTTATAATAGTAGAGCTGAAGTTTATTGTGACATGTCTCTGAAGAAGGGTATGGGAAACGGTATCAAAGGCTGAGGTCAAGAAAAGTAGAGAGGCTTTTAGTTTTGTTCTGATTTGTGATGCAAAAAAAGCGGTATCAAAGGCTGAGGTCAAGAAAAGTAGAGAGGCTTTTAGTTTTGTTCTGATTTGTGATGCAAAAAAAGGATAGGACAGTTTCAGTGCTTTGACCCGAATAGAAAATATGTTGTGTGGGGAACAAGAGGGTGTATGAAGTAAGTTTGTTCAGTTATTTTGGTGAGAGAGCATAGGATAACAGAGTTTGTAATTGGAGAAATTACTGCTTTAACCTCCTTTTGTGTAAGGCTGTTATATAAAACATTTTCTTTAACATTATGACATGGTGTTCTGATATAGATTTGCTAAGTATAGCAACAGGGTAGGATATAGACTCACCACTGAGTTGTAGATACTCAACAGGCGGTTTGCTGGAATTTGAAGTTGGTTTTAATTTTCACCGCTGTTTTGTGTTCTCTTGATCTGCTGGAAATGAAAGGAGCCTATAGTAGGATGGGTTATGGTTTGTGGACAGTTTATTGAAAGTGTTCGCAATGCACATGACTGACAGATTAGGAAAAGGCCTAGGTGTTGTCTTCTCTCTGTCTTTAAGATATTATTAATGTAAGCAAAGTATTGTTATATGCTGGTTTTATGTTTGTTTTGTAAGATATGGAACTAAGATTTGTTTTGATTTAGGAATGATTTGTTTGATTTGGCTCCCTAGAATATTGTACATTTGTCTACATTGTTGTGAACTGATGTTTTCCACTGTTCCCAAGCCTTGACTTTATAATTTAGTTTTTTAGTGGAGAAAGACATCCAAGGGCTATTAGAGAGATCTAGACTTTTTTAGTCAAGGTGGGGATAGTGAATTTAGCCCTGTCATAAGTTAGACTAGGTTACTGCCTCGTCCAGAGGAATTACCTTTTAAGGGATAACAATTACATTGTGTCTGTGTGTGTGTGTGTGAAATCACTTTTAGAGCATATCCATTGGAAGTTGACATTTCTATAAAGTTGCTGTTGACCCCAAAATAAAGTAGGACGATTGTCACTTACAATATCAGGTAATACAATGGAAGATATGATTTTTTTAGTATTGATCGTTAATATTCAGCCAAGAATCTGTTTGCCACTCTTTTTTTGTCTAATATGGTAAATTAATTTTATTACTTGTGTGAAGCCATGCAAGTTAATGCTTGGTGTTTATTCACTGAAGAACTTTTTGGATCAGACCTGTCTATATTATGGTCACCTAATGGAGATCCAAGACAGGAGTCCTCTAATGTGGTCATGTTTTTGTTGCATGGTTTTGTTGGTATGCAGAGGATACTTGCGTTGAAGTGGGTATGTGTATTGATGATTTGGTTTGTTAATAAAATTAAAGAGGTGTCAAAAGTAGGGATGCAGACTAGTGTTGAATGGCAATTTCATTAATGTCGGATGTGCAGATCCCCTACCTTTTTTTGTTTTTGTCTACTTTAACAATACTATAACCTTGTGGAATAATGTCTTCATCAGTAATAGTAGGCTTTAGCCATGTTTCCGTCAAGCAAAGAATATCTGGCTTGTGGTTCTGTATTCAATTATGCAACTCTGTAATTTTGTATGAAATGCTTTTGTTGTTTAATTTGATCATTTTTAGGACACAATGAAAGGTGCAGTTAGGTGAATGATATGTTGTATACTGAGGTCTGCTGGCAGCTGACCTGAGATTGTTTAATGACTCCACTTAAAATGTTAACAGATGCTGGAATGCAGTTCTGTAAAAGTTGATGTAGTAGTTTGTGTAATAATAGCAGTTTCATTTTGGCTTGAGATATTTTTGAAATATAATTGGTAATTTATTGAGGGTAGGTTTAGAAATTGTTGTTGTCTGTTAGAAAATAGAGTTGAATGTGGGAGGTTTCCGAAGTAAAAGGGAATTTTTTAAAAAGGAAAATAATGGGTTGTTGGCTGGTGAGTCGATCCACTGTGAAGAGGGAAATAGTTCAGAACCCATGTGTTTACATGAGGAGGTTGCAGGAATGTTCCCCAGTGAAATGCAGTATGGGTTGAAGGGTATATAATGAGATGTCTGATGCAATACACAATAATTGAAAGTGTAATTGTAGCTGTTATAGGGAATCTTCACTTTCTAGTATGAATTAAATTATTTACTGTAAAAATGTCCAGTAGGTGAGAAGAGTATCTTCGAGAGGTGTAAAGGTAAACATACCTATTGGAGGCTGGAAATGAGGGAGAGGGGAGCAAAGTGGGCAACAACTTTGCAGTTTTGCAAACCAATGTCTTTGCACATGTGCACAGCGACAGAGCCAGCCAACTGTGGAACGGATGAATAGCAGAGTTAGGAAAACAAAAGAGGAAAAGGGCAGAAGATCTTAGACCAGGTATATATACGCCACACTTTGTCTAAAAAAACGCAAATGTAATATTCTTGTATGCAGGGGAAAGGGCCTCCACAGTTTAAGTTACAACCAGTATTTATCTGATTTCTTCCAGAACACCACACAGTTAGAGTGTTGACATGCATTGATCATTAGAAGCGGGTTGAAGGGGGAAGAAAAACAGCTTAATCTGGTGGACAAAGGTGTCTGTAGAAACACTTAGTGCTTCTCTGTATATTAACACTGAGTATAATAGCACTACTCTAAGGCATTGCCCAACAACGTCTGTAGTGTGGGTACCCAGAGGCACCAATCTACAGTTTGGCAAGTTCCTGAAGACTTCTTGGGAAGCTGCAGTGATGGTCTACATTCTGTTTTGCTTTGTGATTTTTAATAAAGAAGAGTAGAGGCACTGTTAAAAGAGAAGATGAGGAAAATGTCAGACAGTGATTCAGAAACCCTGAGGCAGTTAAAATGGAAGGGTGGAAGGATAAAGAAAAGAGCAGATTAAGCTTACAAATTTGGTGCAATTAGAAAGATGGTATCAGTTATAAATTCAGCATTACAGTTAGAATATAACATACATTATATATGATTTGTTTGTGATATAAGCCAACAAATTGGCAGTCATGAGAGTTACAACATCTTTATTTCTAGAATGCCAGCCTTCCATATCAATATGCAAAAGTGCAGCCCTGATGTCCTTCAAGAATGCAACTGCAGTCATAACATATGGGTTGTCCTGCCTCAGGCAGCCCTCGGTCGGCCGAATTCCAAAGTCTGGGTCCGGCGTCAGCTGGTGTCGCCTCCTCTCCGATGTCACAACGGCTGGAGTATAAAGGCATCGGCCGACGCCATCTTCTTCAGTCTTTCTTGCCGCGCGGTGCCCGAAGCAGAAGCAGTTTGCAAGTGCCGGTCGGTCAGCTCCTGTGTTTTCAGTACCGAAGTCATCTAAAAGCTAAGTACCCCGTTGGGGAACATTTTTTCTTGCCTCAGCCGATGTCAGAACAAATTGAGAAAGTTAATAATTGTTTGTCTTGTGGTAAACAAATACCTCATAAGGACTTCCACTCTTACTGTCTTCCTTGCCTGGGCCCAGACCACGACGTCTCGGCCTGTGCTTGCTTTAATAAGCGCACTCTCAGGCGCCGGGCAGAATTTGCTGAAGACTTTTTTGGCGAATCCTTCGCATATACCATGCTGTCAGATCTACCGACAGCTCAATCTTCCAAAAAACGGAAGGACCGCATCCTCGGCCCGCGTCCTCTACCGATACTTCTCCTAGACCCTCCGAGTGCTTTGGTCCCTGCGGAAGCGGTAATTCAGCCGCTCCAGGCCGACGACACAGCGTTAACTAGTCCTTCGGTCCCGGAGACTTCTCTGGTGCCGGTTGTTGATTTTCCTCCGGATACCGAAGTTCTTGATTTACCCGACACCATTCCGGTGGACAAGGTCACTCCACGTGGGGCTGCTAGGCCTCCTGTCTCTATGTCCATCAAGGCCTTTGCACGTGCTAAGGCCGCCAGCCAGGCCAAGGCCCATCCTAAACCTGCTGTCCAGGCCCCCCCTTCTGATAAACAGATTATGTCTCTTGCTGCAAACCTTATTTCCCTTATCAGGGAGTCTCAGCCTCACCCAGACAGAGGTTCTCAGCCTCCTGCAGAGAAAAGGCCTAGAACTGAGCAGACTGAAAACCTTTCTTCAGATGAGGCCTCTGGGGATTCTGAGCATTCAGGTATTCAAGAAGAATCCTTTCAGGCCTATGAGGACTCTGATGCTGAGGAATCAATTCCCTCTGCCTCTCCTCCAGAGGATTTCTCTTTTGGTGAAGTCCTGCACTCAATGAGGGAACATTTCCAATGGCAGGGTCAGGAATTCTCCGATTCCAGGAAAAGGCTCCGTACCTTCCTAAAGCTTCCCCAGCACAGACCTTTAGCTATTCCTCCTGTGATGGATGTTTTGGATGATGTTTTCTCCGATTCCAGTGCTAACCCTGACTCTCTCCCCCCTGCTCCTGTCAAGCCAGACAGATATTACAGAGTCCCTGACACTCACAAACATCTCTTTAAGGCCCACACCGTGGATTTAGAAACTATTTCACAGGGTCCCAAGGGAGTGGCTACCTCCACTGCCAAGAATCCTTTGCCAGCGGATAGGGAAGCTAGGTCTTTGGAGAGATGGGGTAAAAAAGTTTATACCTGTACCAACCTAGCCATGAGGTCACTTAATTGCCTTTTTCATATGTTTCAGTACCAGGATTTTTTACTGGATGATTTACAGAAAAAGTTAGCCTCTCCTGAGCCTATTGATAGAAAGGCATTGCAGGATCACATACATAACACTCAGCAGGTTAACAATCATTTTCTTCAGTGTGGTTATGATGCATTGGAGGCTTCATGTAGGGCAGCCATGACTGGGGCTGTGATACGTAGACATGCTTGGTTAAAGGATCAGCCACTGCCAGACCATGTCAAAGTAAAGTTACTTGATGCACCTCTGGAGAAACAGAAGCTTTTTGGTGCTAATGCACAAGATGTGTTGAAGTCCATTGAGGCAAAAGCTAAGTCAGTACAGACAGTCAAGGATTTCCTCCAGGTTCAGCCACCCAGATTCAGTAGAAACTGGCCTTCAAAGAATTGGTCCTTCCCAGACTCGGACAAGTTTCAAAGGGGGAAGAACAGGCGTGGCCGAGGCCAATATCGAGGCTCCTACAGGGGCCGCCAATGGCAACCTACAAATCAAAGAAGTGCTGCAGCCAGTCCAGCTGCACCACAAGGACAATCACAATGACTTGACTTTCATACCGCCTACAAGGGCTCAGAGAGAAGCACCCTTGGGCGGAAAATTATCCTTATTCTCAAAAAACTGGCATATTTTATCCAAGGACATCTGGATTCTGGATTTAATAGCCAAGGGTCACAGATTCCACTTCCATACTTTACCTACAAGACAAGGCATGCCAAAACTGCCACTCCATCAGAGGGCAGAGGCACTCATTCAAATTTCAAAGCTATTAAGTATAAAAGCAATAGAAAAGGTACCTCCTCAGGAACAAGGCCAGGGATTTTATTCAAGACTGTTCCTTGTTCCAAGAAAGGAAAACAAATGGAGGCCTATACTGGACTTGTCTACTCTAAATACCTTTCTCATTGTGCCAAAGTTCAAAATGCTGACGTTACAGCAACTCCTTCCCATGCTGGGCAAGGGGTCTTGGCTGGTCACTCTGGACCTCAAGGAGGCATGCCTGCATGTCCCAATCAGACAAAGCTGCAGAAGATACCTCAGATTTCTTGCAGGGACAGAGCATTATCAATTCTCAGCATTGCCGTTTGGCTTATCTACTGCGCCCAGAGTGTTCACGAAATGCCTGGCATCAGTAGTGGCACACTGCAGACTCCAGGGAATTCAAATATACCCCTACCTGGACGACTGCCTCATTCAAGCAGACAACAAACACACTTTAACAAAAAACTTGGACTATGTCATGCAAATACTACAGGCCTTGGGATACACAGTCAACATTCAGAAATCAAGACTACGGCCATCCCAACATCGTCCTAGGGGCCAAACTGGACACGCAAACACAAATGGCCTACCTCACAGAGGAAAAACAACAGCAGTTACCAGAGTACTTCAAAGGCTTAGCACAGCTCTCCCAGCTGACTGCAAGGAAACTCTTGCAGGCCCTGGGATTCATGGCATCATGCATTCTTCTGATACCTTTGGCAAGACTTCATATGAGAAAGCTGCAATGGTATTTGAAAAGCTTATGGTCCCAACACAGCCAAAGCCTAGAGGACGTAATCTCACTTATTCCATGTCTGCAAAAGGAATTCTTGTGGTGGGCTCAAGCAAGTCAATCAAACACAGGCATGTCATTCAACAGACCTCAAGCAGGCCAAATAATTACAACAGACGCCTCAGATCATGGATGGGGGGGGCGCACATGGAGGGCAGATGCGTTCAAGGTCAATGGACACCAAAGGAAAGACATCTGCACATAAACCAAAAAGAGATGTTGGCAGTGATACATGCAATCGAGAGTTTCGAAAAATCACTGCAACAAGGGCATTTACTAATAAGGACAGACAACACCACTGTCATGTGGTATATAAACAAGCAGGGAGGGACTCATTCATACCCCCTCTGCAGACTAACAATGATTCTCTGGGAAAAAGCACTGAGTCTGAAGATACAACTGCAATCCCAGTTTGTGCCAGGCAAGGACAATGTACTGGCAGACAAGCTGAGCAGAAATTTCTTGGATCCGCATGAATGGATGCTGCATCCCCACATTTTCTCACAAATAACAAAGACATGGGGAAGACCGGACATAGATCTCTTTGCGTCTCACACGAATCACCTGGAAAAGTTCTGTACCAGGACCCACCATCCTCTAGCCTGGACAACGGATGCTCTCTCCTTCAGCTGGAATTCCCTAAAAATTTATGCATTCCCTCCTCTGCCACTGTTGACCAAGGTGATCCTGAAGATCAAAGCAGAACAGCCAACAGGCATTTTGATAGCTCCAGACTGGCCAAAGCAACACTGGTACCCATTGCTGCTGAGCATAACTCGGACCAAACCGTGGCCTCTGCCCCTATGGTCCCTGCTCCTAACACAACACAACTACAGGACTGTTCACCAAAACCTGAAAACATTACATCTGACAGCCTGGAGTTTACCTTAACTCCTTCCACTTCCACTCTTTCCAAGGCAGTTCAGGACATCTTATTGGAAGCACGCAGACCTTCCACCAGAAAAACCTATTCAGCCAAGTGGAAGAGATTCACCATCTGGACTGCCAACAGAGGTCAGGATACAACAGTACTGAGTATACCTCAGATATTGGAATACTTGGCAGAAATGTTTCACTCTGGACTCTCATATTCTTCCATAAAGATTCATGCCTCAGCAATCTCAGCAAGATACAATTGTGATCCACCAGTGTTCTCACATCCTTTGCTAAGACAGTTCCTAAGAGGAATAAAGAATAACAAGCCTCCCAGAAAACAACCAATCCCTGCTTGGGACCTCAATTTTGTATTGGAAAAATTAACTCTTCCTCCCTTTGAGCCAGCAGCAACCTCAGAGATACAATTTCTATCATGGAAAACGGTTCTTCTATTGGCAGTCACATCAACAAGAAGAGTCTCGGAGATACAGGCACTCTTGGCAGTACCTCCTTTCCTCATTTTTCATCAGGACAGAGTCTCTCTAAGAACAAATCCTTCTTTCATGCCAAAGGTAATTTCCAGGGTGTCTCTAAATCAAGCTATTCACCTTTCTACTTTCTTCCCCAATCCTCAAAATAGAGGGGAAAGACTGCTACATACCTTGGACATACACAGGCAACTACGCTACTACTTGGACAGAACTAAGGCCACCAGAAAGTCGGACCAGCTGTTTGTAGCCTATGCTGCTGGAAAACGGGGACAAGTAATCTCCAAGCAAACAATTTCAAAATGGATTGGACACTGCATCAGATTCTGCTATTCTTACCATGGAAAAAGTGTGCCAGCCAATATTAGGCCACATTCCACCAGAGCTATTGCCACATCTACAGCTTTCCTAAGAGGAGTGGCTACAAAGGACATTCTAGAGGCTGCTACATGGAGCTCCGTGCATACATTTACCAAACACTACAACCTGCCTTTATACTCCAGATCCCGAGCAGGCTTTGCTTCGGCAGTCCTGCAGGGCATTTTAGCTACACCATCCTTTTCTTAGCTCCATCCACCCCCAGCTTGGCTATGGTATTCAACCCATATGTTATGACTGCAGTTGCATTCTTGAAGGACATAGTACAGTTTTGTACCTACCATAAATGTAGATGTCCGATAGATATGCAACTGCAGTCGGATTTTCCCTCCCTCCTTCCCCTCTTATCCTTCTTTATGGGTCCTTTCCCCCTATTCCTATTAGCTGGGGGTATCTCCTATGGTGTATCTGTTTATTACTGTTGTGCATGTCTGGAATTGTTTATCCATTCACCAGATTTAGCCTTCCTAGGAGGGCACCTGACATCTGGGGCAAGAAACACTGAAGAAGATGGCGTTGGACGATGCCTTTATACTCTAGCCGTTGTGACGTCGGAGAGGAGGCGACACCAGCCGACGCCGGACCCAGACTTTGGAATTTGGCTGACCGAGGGCTGCCTGAGGCAGGACAACCCATATGTTATGACTGCAGTTGCATATCTATCGGACATCTACATTTATGGTAGGTACAAAACTGTACTTTTTAAACTAAAAAAAAAAGAAAGCAAGTTATTACACTGGTTAGGGGTTAGCATAGTGGATGAAGTGTTTACCATACATACACAATGTACAGGGTTTGATTCTCATCTTTGGAAGTATGACTAAGCTCAAAAACACCGTTGAGGGGTGTGTGTGTATGTATATATGTATGTGTGTGTGTATGTATATGTATATACGTGTGTGTGTGTGTGTGTGTGTGTATATATGTGTATATATATATATATATATATATATATATATATATATATATATGTATATATATAAAATATGGATCTACTTTAGAAATTCGACAGCTCACAAGATCGACAGTTAGTACAACAAGACCACAAGAATGACAACTCATTAAAACGAAAATACATTTGAACGACACCTGAGAACAACAAAAAGTACAATTGGTACAAGCTAATGTGCAGTATAAATTAGTCAGCTAATCATGACAATGCTGTGTTATGCATCACATCATTGCCGTTAGAGTAGTAGTAAACATGGAAGCCCCAGGAGATGTAGGTAGTTTGTACAAAGCTATTACTTCCCAGAAAGGGAAAGAGTTACTGGTAGTAGATAATTACATATACTATCTTGAAAGGTATCTGCAAGACCGAAGATACTGGGTGCGTTGGGTAAAAAATAACAGAAAGTTGCAGAGGTAGGGCTACGACAGTATTAATGTCTACTGGTGATGTTTTAATGAAGTCTGTACCTCACAATCATACAGCTGAGCCAGGTGAAGTAGACCGATATAAAGTGTGTCATGAGGTTAAAACACGAGCAATGTATAGCCGTGGTATTCTGTCTTTAATTTTGTCAGATGCTGTGGCTTCCATGTCTCTAGAGTCGATTTGTCATATACCTCGTAGGAAAGCCTTATTACAACAAGTTGGGCATGTCCGCCATAAGCAAATTCCCTATTATGGAGGTGAAGAACTGACTCTAGACAATATTGACCTCTCAAAGTTCCCACTGAAAGATGGTGCTTTTGTTAGTAAGACAATGTTTGATAATAGCTCTGACACGAAAGTAATAGCATTCAATCCAGTAAGTAATTTACAAGATTTGAGCTGTGCCACTATCTGGATGATGGACGGCACGTTCTTTGGTAAAGGTGTAAATATACGGCAGCTGTACTCTATTCATGGATTTGTTAAGTATGGGAGTCATAGCCAGGCTATTCCTTTACTTTATGCTTTCTTATCTAAGAAGTCCTTAAAATGTTACAATTTTCTGTGGCATTGTGTGTTTAATTTATTGTCAGACCATAACCTCGATATCAGTGTGAAATTTGTGCTGTGAGACTTTGAAGTTGCAGCCCTTAAAAGCATTAGACTGAATGTTCCTAATGCCAATTCTAAGGGCTGTCTCTTCCATTTCTCTCAGAATATCTGGCGCAAGGTTCAAGGGTTGGGTTTAACTCGGCACTATAACACATCCTAGACATTTCAACTAGCAGTAAAGAGCCTAGTAGCTCTGTCATTTTTACATGAAAATGAAGTGGAGTCGACATTTGATTCATTAAAAGAGGGCTTCCCACAGCAGGGACAAGAACTAATAAAGTACTTTTCTGATTGGTACATTCATGGTAGAGCACAGAGGTTTCTTACCAGGAGTACCTGCAAACACCGATTTCCCCCCACTATTTCCAATACCATTTTGGAATGTTAGTGAGCTTAATGACTTGTGTTTACCACGGACACACAATACAGTTGAAGCGTGGCATAGGAGACTGGAATCTATCTCTTCAGCACATCCTGTTTATCGTTGTGGTGAGGTTTAGATCCCTAGAGTGTGTGGCTCTTGGGGATTTGTTTTTTTTTTTTTTTAGGTGGAGCATGTCCATCAATTCTGGGTCGGACATGGCCTTGTATGTCAGGCAGAGACCATCTCTGAGTAAGCGGTATGCAACAGAGTACAGCTGGAGTTTCTTCAGTCAGGCTGCATAGGGCATATGTTTGAGGCCAGTAATCCTCTTGGTGAGGTACTTCTGTGGTCTTTCCAGCTGTTGCAGGTGTCTTGTAAGGTACATCCCAAATGGGGCATTGTACTCCATGATGGGTCTAATGAGTGATGAGTAGTGGGGCACAATAGCCTCTTGTTCTAGATGCGAACCCTTTTGTGATTATGTGGGCCACATAGAAGGATTTTCTAACTACCCTGGCAATATGATTATCAAAGGAGAGATTACTATCTACTTGGGTCCCCAGATCCCTTATTACATTTTATGTATTTAGGGCACTACAATGTATGTGGTAGTTTGCGGGTACTTTGTTTTTTCCAAATGGGATGACCATGCACTTTTTGGCATTTAGCTTGAGACCGTGATTTTGACTCCAGGTATCCGTCTCAGTGAGACCCTTCTAGAGGATGTCTGTATCAGCTGGAAAGTCAATTATGGCCCCCAGTTTGCAGTTGTCTGCTAACTTGGTCAGCCATAGTCGTTCTGTGCTTGCCTGTACCTCTGAGAAGTCTATACCAAACAGGAGGGGGTCCCAGGACTGAGCCCTGGGGGACGCCACTTGTAACTGGTTTAGAGTCGGACCTAGAGCGTGCAACTCTCACTGTGTGGGTTCTATCCGTGAGCCAACTGGCAACCCATCTCGTGATGTAGGGGTTTATGTTCAGGCTGGTGAGCTTCTCTATAATACCAGAATGGGGAATGGTGTCAAAAGCCTTTGCGAGGTCTAGGTAGGCTGTGTGGACCTCCTTTCCCTCGTCTAAAGCCTTGGTAACTGTCTCAAAGAAGTCCACCAGGTTTAGGAGGCATGATCTGCCCTTAACAAATCCAAACTGGGTAGGGTCCAATGTTTGAAGGTTCCCAATGTCTCTGTTAATGAATTCCATGATGATGTGCTCCATAGCCTTGCAGACCAGGCTAGTCAGGCTTATAGGGCGATAGTTCACAGGGTCCGTTATGGCTCCACCTTTGTGGAGCGGGATAATGGTTGCTGTGCACCACTCTATGGGTACATAGCCTGTAGAGAGGCCCAGTTTGAACATTGTGTTTAGGTGAGGGGTTAGTTCATTTTGGAGCTCATGTAAGACACAGCCTGGGACACCGTCTGGTCCCATTGAAGCTGTATTTTTGGCTTTGGATAGGGCTGTTTTAACCTGTGTGTCAGTGATTGCCAGGGCATTACATTTTTCTGGTATGGTTATGGGCCCTTTAGGGGGTGAGAGGGGGGTGAAGTTTTCACTAAAAAGGGCTTAAATATATACCTTACAACAGAGGGAGTATCACAAAGTCATTAATGGACATTAAAGTGTTTCTAAGAAAAATTAACTTGCACTTCATGTTCCCTAATTCTGTAAACAGAACAGATATGACCTTAAGGAAGAAATCCATTTACAACCCACCCATACACCCCCAGTTGAAGTGTTTTGAGAAACTGATAGAGAAGGAAATTAGACAGGAAGAACTAGACATCACTAAACTTCCTAATAACATGGGGAAAAATGAGAAGAAATTGCTCTATGACATGAAAAATGATTTTAATTTAAGAATAATGAAGCCCGATAAAGGGGGAGGGGTTGTAATCATGGATAAAGTGGAATATGACAGTAGAATGTATAAGATTTTATGGAATAACACCAAATATGAAATAGTATCTAAAAACGAAATAAATATAGCATACAGCAGAATTGATATGCATTTGAAAGACTTGCTGTATGAAGGTACTATAGATCAAGATATGTATAACTTCCTGAAGGTAGAAAAACCTAAAATCCCATTAATATTTGGCATACCTAAAACACATAAAAATGAATTAGACCCGCCATTAAGGCCTATTGTTTCGGCAGAAGGCTCTAAAACACACACTTTGGCCAAATTTGTCGACAATAAGACTAAAAGTTTATGGGTAAACAGACAGCAAGTATTAAAAGATTCATGGGACTTATTGAAGGAAGTGTCTGGAATAGTGGATATAGATAACATTACCTTTGTTACTATAGATGTAATAGATCTCTTTTCTTCTATTCCCTATAAAGAGGGGATGGAATTTTATGAAGAGATAGTGTACGAAGACAGGAGCCTGTCCAATGATGTTAAATTAGCATCAGTTTGTTTAATGGACATTGTGCTGCAGAACAATTTCCTGTATTACAATGGTGAATTTTATAAGCAAATACAGGGCGTTGCGATGGGTGCCGCATGTGCCCCGACCTTTGCTAATTTGGTAATGGCAAAGTGGGAAGAAAAATATGTGATGAAATGTGCATTTAGTAAATGGTGGGTACTATACCGTAGATTTCTGGACGACATAGTCCTTTTTTGGACAGGAAGTAATGAGAATTTGAAAGAGTTTTTAGAATATTTAAATCAGACTTCCAGTTTTTTGAAATTTACTTGGACAATATCTAATACCTCCTTAAAGTATTTGGATATTGAGATTTACAAGAAAGGAGGTAATTTAGAAAGTAAAGTGTACAGAAAACCCACCTATTGCAATTCCTATCTGCACTATAATAGTGCACACCCCACACATTGTAAGAGAAATATTATCAAAGGTCAATATGTGAGGGGCAGCAGAATGGCTAGTACTGAGGAAGATTTCAGAAGAGAATGTGATACACTAAGTAATATGTTCAGGGATCGTGGATACCCAGAAAAACTTATTTATGAAATTAAACAGGAAGTTGAAAATGGAAGATCGACTAGATTTGCACCCATAATAAGAGGAGGTGGATTGATGAACAATCCTAATACAGGCAGTATTTCTGACAAGGAAAAAGAAAATTACAATTTAGCCCTTACTTTGGAATATAATGGTGTCAACAACAAAGTAAATCAGATTTTTCACAGAGAGTGGAATAGATTTATTAATTCCACTGATATAGAGAAAGCAAAAACTATTCCAGCGAAAGTAGTATATAAAAATGCACACAGTATAAGAAATATTTTGGAGAATAAGAAAGTTAATAACCTGAATGATCAAAAGAAAAAAGGTACATATAAGTGCGGTAGATGTGCACAATGTCCATATATACTAAATGGAAATAGTATAAATATAAATAGTAGAAACAGAACAATAACTAATGAAGAATTTTATTATAATTGTGATTCTATGGGCTTAATATACCTAGCCTTTTGTAAGGCTTGCTTAGCATTCTATATAGGGAAAACGGAAAGGAAGCTTAGAAGAAGAATTTATGAACATCTTAATGATGTTAAAAATTGTAAGGAGACTAACGCCCTATATAGGCATACAAGGGAATGTCCTGAAGCAAGCTTTATATTCACAGTTATTGAACATACTGAAAAAGATATAAGGGGTGGACTCTGGGAAGAAAAGATTGAATATAGGGAGCTCTGGTGGCAAATCACGCTGGAGGCCTACAACCCCCCGGGCTTAAATGAATATACCAGTATACTCCCTATTTTGAAGTTAAGGGCAGCTAAATTGTAAAACATTGTTACTTTTCATTAATATTGTATACATATATTGTTTTTTATATATAAATTCTTCTTTCCTAATCATTTTATATGTAAGATTGTAGCTAGTGTATTAATTATTTTATATATTTATAATATTTATAATATTGTGGCATTTTTTAACCAATTTTTAAACAAGTATATATGAATGATTTTGGCCTTAAGAGCTTAACTATACATTGATTTTGACATAACAGGTATTTTTTATTTATTTATTGATGTTAATTATTTTCAGTAATTTTCCTTTGGGAAATAACAATTTAAATGCAATATAAATGTATGGTCACTAGATGGCAGTATATTCACTGACCAATACCTCCGTCATAATTAAGACCTTGCGTTTTTTTAAAATGTAATACATGAAATATATGAACACATAAGCATCATATTTATTTTCTATTTTTTATGAGTATTGAATGTTTTTCCAAAGATGTTTGCATATAATGAAATGGTGATGCATAAAAATTAGATTAAGGTATTTTTAAATGATATTCCTTTAAATGTTGTATTTAATTTAATTGGTGAATTTTTTAATTAATTTATTGAATGGGGTATTTAAACTAGTTAGAATTGCTTAATGAATTACATCTGATGAAGTGGTGGGATACAAACGAAAACGCATTTGGATTGAATAGCGTTCATGTTGGTGCCTTTCCGTTGCTGTGTTTCTGTGGTGTGGATTTACTGTTTTTGGCTGTCGTGAATTAAAAACTATACAATTTGAACTGGAGCTTCCGTGGCATTTCCTTTCCTTCATTTTTGGATTTTCACTAAACTTGTGTTTGCCAGAATGTTGGCAGTATCAGTCGGTTCAGTCAGAGCAGATCTGAGAGTTTCATAGGTAGGTACTAAGCTATCGGCCCAAAGGCCTATGTAAGCCTAGCCAACAAGGTTCCCTGGCTTACGCTACCCAAGAAAGTTATTTTCCTGTGCCACTGTCAAACAGAGACACAGAAGTGATCCCCGGGATGTATTTCCTATTTCCCATCCACTCATCAAGATTTTTCTTGAAAAGTGCTGATGAAGAACTTTGCTTGACATAGATGGGTAGCCTGTTCCAGAGTATGGGAAGTCTCTGGGACAGGAATCTATCTCTCCAGCATGTCCTGTTTATTGTGGTGGCAAGGTTTAGGTCCCTAGATCGTGTAGCTCGGAGGGATTGGGATTTGTTTAGGTGTAGCATGTCCAACAGCTCTGGGTTTGACATAGCTTTATACGTTAGGCAGAGATCACCTTGGAGTAGGCGATATGCTACGGAGTCAAGCTGGAGTTTTTTGAGGAGGTCAGTGTAGGGCATTTGTTTGAGGCCAGTGATCCTCTTTGTGAGGTACTTCTGTGGCCTTTCCAGCTGCTGCAGATGTCTTGTGAGGTACATTCCAAAAGGGGCCTTTCCAGCTGCTGCAGATGTCTTGTGAGGTACATTCCAAAAGGGGAACTGTACTCTAATGGGTCTAACGAGTGTCGAGTAGAGGGGAACAATGACCTTTTTATTCCTGGATGAGAACCCTTTTATGATGAGGTGTGCAATGTAGAAGGACTTCCTGACTACTGTGGCGATATGACTATCAAAGGAGAGACTACTGTCCACCTGGGTCCCAAGGTCTCTTGTCAGACTCGGTGTTAAGTAGATTGCTGCCTATGTGGTAGTTCATGGGTATAGAATTTCTACTAAAGGGGATGACACTGCACTTTTTGGCATTGAGTTTGAGGCCATGGCTCTGACACCAGGCATCTGTCTCAGCGAGGCCCTTCTGTAGGATGTCCACATAATTTGGGGACTTGACTATGGGTCCTAGTTTGCAGTCATCTGCATACTTCGTTAGCCAGAGGCCTTCTGTGTTAGCCTGTACTTCAGAGAAGTAGATACCAAACAGGTGAGGTCCCAGGATGGAACCCTGTTGTACTCCACTTGTCACTGCTTTGAGGTCAGATTTGGAGTCTGCAACTTTTACAGTGTGGGTTCTGTTAGTGAGCCAGTTGGCAACCCATCTTGTGACGTAGGTATTTATACCTAGTTTAGTGAGTTTAGCTATAATTCCAGAATGGGGTATGGTGCCAAAAGCCTTGGCGAGGTCAAGATAGGCTGTGTGAACCACCTTACCCTCATCTACGGCTTTGGTGACTGCCTCAAAGAAGTCAGTCCGGTTCAGGAGGCATGATCTGTCTTTCACAAACCTGAACTGGGTGGGATTCAGAGTTTGGAGGTTACCAATGTCTTTGTTTATGAGTTCCATGATGATACGTTCCATGGCCTTGCAGACCAGGCTCGTCAGGCTAATACGTTGATAGTTCCCGGGATCAGTGGTGGCCCCCCCCTTTGTGGAGTGGGATAACTGTTGCTGTGCGCCATTCAGTGAGCACAAAGCCTGATGCCAGGTTATTATTGAACATGGTGCTTAAGTGAGGAGCCAGTTTGTTCTGAAAGTTTGTGTAAAACGCAGCCTGGGATGTTGTCCGGTCCCATGGATGCTGTGTTTTTGGCTTTAGAGAGTGCAGCTTTTACATGCATAGTTGTGATTACAGGGACTCTGCATTCTTCCTGTATAGATATGAGCCCTTTAGGGGCTGAGACGGGGTAAAGTTAGCACTGAACCTATCAGCCAGGATGTTGGCAATATCAGTTGGTTTTGTAATTTTTGTGCCATTGTGCTGTAACTCAGAGCAGATCTGGGTGTTGCCATCGAGATTCTTGACATAGCTATAGAATGCTTTTTGGTTGTCCTTAGAATTGGTGACGATTTTGTTTTCGTAGCTAGCTTTGGAGGATCTTATAAGGGATCTCAGCTTCTTACTGAGGCTGACCAGGGAGCTCCTCCACTCATGGGATTTTACTCTCTTTTGTAACAGTTTCTTCCTTCTGTTGTACAGTTTGTTTATGGCAGGGGACCACCAGATTGGCTTCCTTTTTTTGGAGGATAGCATCTTTGTTCTGTTTGGGATAGCACTATTCCTGCACTCGTGTAAGTGCTTATAGAGTGCATTTGTGTAGGATTCAGCAGTTGTAACTGTATTGCCCATCTGCATGGTTGTCATGAAGTTCACCACTTCTGTCTTAAGAAGCATGAAGTTGGCTTTGGAGAAAATTTTTACAGTGGTTTCCTTAATGGGGGGTGGGGGCAGGATATGGATATCAAGGGTGATTAGCTTATGGTCGGATCGGACCAACGAGGAGTTGACTTCAGATGTGGAACACTGGTCACTCATATTGGTAATGACTAGGTCTAGGATATTGTTGCCTCTGGTGGGGGTGTAGATAAGTTGATCTAGGGCATTGGAGTTTATGAATTCCAGAAAGCGTTGCTCTAAGGAGTTGGTATACGAGTAGTTTTCCCAGTTAATGGTGGGGTAGTTGAAGTCGCCCATTATTAGGGTGTTTGGTTGAACCCTAATATTTTCCAGTACATCAAGAAAAGAGGAGTGGGAATCCTGTGGCATGGTGGGGGATCTGTAACAAGCTACAATTTGGATTGCAGTTTTGCCCAGAGTTAGTTGCGCTTGGATAACCTCGGATTCATTATGCTAAGCAATTAGCCTGGAGGTGTGGATATCCTTAATGAATATGGGCACACCTTCACCTTTGGTGTTTCGGTCCAGGTTACATGGTCAAAAAGTGTGGTACGAGTTATAGCGTGGTAGTGCAGGGGTGCTCTCTGGAGCCTTGAACCAGGTCTCCGTCACTATGCAGATATCGATGTTCTCCATTTTAAGGAGTGCCTCGAGTGAGGGTATTTTGAGATTTAGACTTCTAGCATTGAGTAGCATTACCCTCAGTTTCCACTTAGGTTCTTGACATAGCTAAAGAACGCTTTGTGGTTATCTTTGGAGTCCTTGGCAATTTTTCTTTCGAAGCTAGCCTTGCATGATTTTATGAGTAGTTTCTTGCTGATACTAATCAGGGATGTCTTTTCTTCTTGGGATTTTACTCTTTTCTGTACTAGTTTCCTCCTCCTGTAGTATAGCTTGTTTATGGCATTGGTTCACCATACTGGTTTCCTTTTCTTGGAGGAATGAGTCTTGGTTTTGCTTGGGATAGCGCGATCCATGCATTCTTGCAGGTACTCATAGAGTGCCTTTGTAAGGGATTCAGCAGCTTGGACAGCGTTGCCCTTTAGCATGGGGGCTGGCTGTGAACCTTTCCACCTCGGTCTTAAGTAACGTGAAGTTTGCTTTTGAAAAGTTTTTCACAGTGGTTACCTTGATTGGGGGTGGGGGCAGAGTGTGGATATCCAGAGTGATTAGTCTATCTAACAAGCGAAGGTTTGACCTCTGGTGTAGAACACCGATCACCCATGTTGGTGATGACCAGGTCCAATATGTTGTCACCTCTGGTGGGGGTGTTGACCAGTTGATCCAGGGCGTTCGAGTTCATAAATTCTAGGAAGCATTGGGCAAGGGAGTTAGTACTTGAGTAATTCTCCCAGTTAATGTTTGAGCAATTGAAATCACCCAATATTAGGGCATTTCATTGTCTCCAGAAACGCGCAATGGGGGTCCTGGGTCATAGTGGGTGATCTGTAGCAAGCTACAATTTGAATTGCAGTTTTGCCCTTTGTTAGTTGCACATGGATGATCTCTGAGGCATTGTGCTGTGCCACTAACCTGGAGGTGTGGGTATCCTTGATGAATATGGATACACTCCCACCTTTTGTGTTTCAGTTTGGGTTCTGTGGCCGAAAAATATGGTATGCATTCTAGCCCGGTAGTGCTGAGGTGCTCTCGGGAGCCTTAAACCAGGTTTCTGTTACTGCACAGATATCGATGTTCTCCATACTGAGGAGTGCCTAGAGTGCATGCATTTTGAGGTTTAGACTTCTGGCATTGAGTAGCATAACCCTCTGTTTTTGGATACTTGTGCTTTTTATGGTGGTGGGTTTGTCTTTTGAGCCTTGCCTAAAAAAGGCACTATGGGGGCGGCAAAAGCCTTGGCCAGTATTCAAAAGCCTAAGGGTGACAGGTGCAAGCCATCTCTTGCGAAGCAAAGTGGCTTATCAAGCATGTCCTCCCAGGTGGACAGACACTGGATCCCCTTTGAATGACACCAGAAACTTAGCCAATTGTTGAAATTGATCATTTTTTCTTTATACTGTGGCATCATTCCTACTCCTACCACCTTCCTTCCTACCCCTACCGGGATTCCCCAAGGGTCCATTCTAGGACCAATGCTCTTTAATATATTTATCAATGATCTTCACACTGCCATTCCCAACACACAAATTGTGCAATATACAGATGATTCTACTTTAATCTGTTCTGCTCCTAATCTTTCTGAACTCCAGGCTAAAACCCAATTAGCCTTCTCAACCACTGAGCACTGGATGCTTCAAAACCATCTCTCACTCAATGCCAATAAATCCAAAATCCTTCTTTTCTCTCCCTCTAAAACTATTACACTTGATAAGCAGTCCTTCAATATCCTCAGCCATGCCAACTCCACTATAGAAGTTGTCCCCTTTGCTAAACTTCTAGGGGTCACAATTGATGAACACCTGAAATTCGATACTCATGTCCAACTTAATATCAAAAAAACCCACCAGAAGCTAGGCATGTTATATAGAAACACTCACTTTCTCTCTCCATCTACAAGGCAAACTCTAGCTTCTACCTATCTTCTTCCATCACTACTGTACGGTGCTCCACTTCTAACCAATCTATCTATTACCACCTCCTCAAAGCTAGAAATGTGCTACAACAAAATTGCTAAATTCGCAACCAAATCTAAACACTCCTCTCATCACTGCACCTCTCTTCACAAGCTCACCTGGCTAGAGTTTCCTAACCACCTCCTCTTCCTTCAACTTACTACAGCCCACAAATTAATCTTAAAACCCACTGCATACCCTGCTCTTTCTAATATTTTACCATTCTACACCCCACACATACCCCTTAGATCTGCTCAACAAAATCTACTTTCTGTATATAAACCAAAACACCCCCCTGGACAATTTCTCCTTTCCTATTCTCTTGCCAAAAAATGGAACTCCCTCCCATCCCTGCTTAGAACCACTTCAAACTTTGAACTCTTCAAATCTCAGCTCCACTCCCACCTCTCACAAAATTGGAAATGTAACTGCATTCTTCCTACCGAACTCCTCCTAATTTCACCTATGTATGTACTCCCTCTTGCTCATACTCATTATTTTATATAATTATTTCTTTTTCCACCACAGCTTCCTTGCTCTGAATCCAACGATTGATTACCTTGTAAATATTGTACATATTAGAATGTGTGTTTATTAGTTAGGTGTTGCCGTAGGTGGAGGGGATGACATTTACATAAGCACCATGCTCTTCAATACCCCCTCTCTCTGTTAACTTGTTCCCCATTTTTTTCTCTCTTTCTTTGTTGACTTTTTAACAAGATACAACTCCTTATATAAGAATTTTTCATTTGTTTGCTAATAACATTTATAATTGTATCTATAATTTTATGCTTGTTGAAATATTTGTAATGCGAGTCTTTTCTCCCCAGGCCTAAATGTAAAACTCTATGTTTGTTTTAACTGTATGCATTGCAGAGCTTTTCTCCCCGGGCCTCCACTGAAAACGGGCCCTCTGGGCCCAGTGGACCTCCCCAGTTATCAAACTGGAAATAAATAAATTCTCTGTGAGGGCAGGATGCTACTCAGGGTCAGGGTCATATTGGCCTGGGCTACGTGATCAGAGAGCTCTTCCATGTCTCTCTTCATGTAGTCCAGGGAGGTATGTCTCAGGTCATTCACACCAACATGGACAATGACAGAGTCATATTTGTACTTGTTCTGAAGTGACCTGAGTGCTTGTGTTATGTGGCGGATCCTGGCGCCCGACAAGCCACTAACTGTAACCTTCTCCTTGTCCAACCTAGTTAGTGGGACATCAATGTGCCTGACTATAGAGTTGCCTATTACTAGTGTGTTGGGTATGTTATTTTGCCTTAAGGGCTGTGATTGCGTGGCACACTGATTATGTGAAGTATGTGTTTCATGGTTTGTGATGGGGTGTGGAGGTTGCTTGGGTGCCTGCTTTGGAGGTCTCTGTTGCTTTTGCAGATTTTTATTTAGAGCCTCCGAGTATGTTTTCATGTATTTATGTGTATTATTTGCCGGTGTTGGTTTAGTAGGTCTATGTGAGACTGGTGGTGTGTTGCAAGTATTTTCCTTCTCCTCTTGACTGTCAGTTCCAGTCTTGGGTTGAGAGAGCTTTGCCTCCAGTTTGGCTGTATAATTGCATCTCTCACATATGGTAGTGTTTGGTTGTAGGAGTTGAGGGTTGTCTGTGTACATGAGGCAGTTGTAACATGCCGCAAAATGCCCAGATTCACCAGTTGGACTGAGTGTACACCTGAAACTGCCTTTTGGACATGCCTGAATAGGTAAAGTGAACTGTTTTACTAATTAGTTGCTAGAGAAGAATAGCGAGCCTTGTCCTTCTGGACAGTATTGGGGGTCTAGTGCTAGGGTTAATTAGTGCTTGTTATGGGTTTTGAGCAAGTGCTGGGCTGTGAAATTAATGGTTTGAGTGCTTAAGCTGAAAGTTTGTCAGAAATGAAAGAGAGAGAAATTAGCCCAAAATGGCCAATAAACTACTAACTTCTGGGCTACAGCAAACAAGGCGCACAGATTTCAGAAAGAAACGGATCAAATAAGCAGGCACAATAAGCCTTTAACCAGAAATGCCCAGCTCAGAAGGGCAGAATCAAGCCTCTATTCCCACAAGAGTGCAGACCGCAAACTTTATTAATGTAAAATAACTGGCCTGGAACCCAAGTGTTTAAACCACAACTAATGCGCTTTTAGAATAACAGACACTGAGCCTTCAATCAGCAATTCCCAACTTAGAAGGATGTAAGCTACCTGTCCTGCCACAACAGTGCAGTCAACAAATCTTCTTAATGTAAAACAACTGGTCTGAAGCCGAAGTGCTTAAACCAAAAGGCTTAGAATAACAGTTACAATTGAATCCGGCTACTACCAAGCAGTAATAACTGCAGCAGAATAATACAATTGAATACTTTTAAGAAGAAGCACAAGCAAAATAAGGTAATAAAAATGGTAAGAAACACAATTACAGTAAAAGCAGATGAATAAAGTGCAATTTTTTATAACAATAGAAAACGAGCAAACTGATTTAAACAAATTACCCAATTAACCAGTAAAAAAACTCAAAACTGAGCCCTGTTCCAGCAGTCTTCAGTCTGACAAGTTTTAACCACACACTCCTGCCACGAGAGTGCAGGGAAACCTTCTCCAAAAAAGATGGCCTGGATTTTAGTGCTCAAGTTATACAAACAAAGCTAGATTCAACAGGCCTGAATCTAGTCTATGGTACAGCAGACAAGGTGCACCAATATCAGAAAAAAACAGTTCAAATGAGCAGGCACAGTAAGCCATTAACCAGAAATTCCCGGCTCAGAAGGGTAGAATCTAGCCTCTACTCCCACAATAGTGGAGACCACAAACCTTCTTAATGTAAAATAATTGGCCTGGAGCCCAAGTGCTTAAACCAGAACGCATACGATTTTAGAATAACAGACACTGAACCTTCAATCAGCAATTCCCAACATAGAAGGATGTAGACTACCTGTCCTGCCACAGCAGTGCAGACCACAAACCTTCTTAATGTAAAACAACTGGTCTGAAGCCCAAGTGCAGTAACCAAAAGACTTAGAATAACAGTTTCAGTTTAATCAGGCTACTATCAAGCAGTAATAAATGCAGCAGAATAAACACAATTGAGTACTTTTAAGAAGAGGCAAAAGCAAAATAAGGTAATAAAGTAGGAAAAAACACAAATACAGTAAAAGCAGATAAAGTGCAAATTGTTTATATATATATATATATATATATATATATATATATATATATATATATATATATAAAACAAGCAAACTGATTTGAACAAATTATCCAATTAACTGGTAAAAAAACCTCAGAACTGAGCCCTGTTCCAGCAGTCTTCAATCAGACAAGTTCAGGGCCTAAGTGGGTATTCCTACTCAAATGTTCTCTCTGTATTAGGCAGTATAAGCTAATGAGACTAGACTAGGATAGAGCTGGGATAGGGCTGAACAGATGGGAATGGTAGGAGTGTCTGAAATCAAAGTATGATCTTACTGTACTCGGTTGAGTGAGCAAATGAGATGGGCCCAGGAGGAGTGTTCAAACAATTTTACAGGAGGGACGGTCAGTTCCAAAGCCACCAAGATTACTACCATAACAAGAACAGGGAAGGAGCGTAGGGAAAACTTAAGTGCAGACAGGGAGAGAGAGAGAGAGAGATGGCTTCCAATTTTCATAAACAAATAGGCAGATAAATGCAGTACTATTTTAACACAATATTCAGTGAAACAGAAAAAATAAAATTCTGTCTTATAACACTGCAAGTTTGTACTTCCCTCAGCTTGTAATAAAGTTGATGTAGGGTATACCAAACAGCTCCAGTATGCAACTATTCACTATATATAAAATCTTTTAAAGGGTGGTTGAGTAGATACCGTTTTATTGCCTCCCCTTCGGGGAAGATATTAGTTTGCTTATGGTGGGAACAAAATTTTAATGTAAAAAATACAAAAAGAAAGCAAATTAGCATAACAATGTAAAGTGGCGATTAAATGTGTACAGTTACACTGTTGCCAGGCTGAGAAGTCAGCAGGATCATGGGATGTACAGCTCCTCCACCAAACACCACGTGTAAACCACTGTTTGTGCATGTGTGTAAAATGACCATCGCCAGCCAACATTGGGATGGATGAGTAGCGGTGTTAGGAAAACCAAAAAGGAGGTAGGGATTAAAAGGGCATTTTAAACCAGGTGCATGTAAGTCGCACTGCATCTTAAAAGCAAGTGAAATATTCGTGTGGAAACAGTGGTCTCCCCTGCTAAATTACAACCACTATTTTTCTTGACTTACTGAGCACCACACAAACACCTTTATTAAGATATTACTTAAGACACAGACATGCATACATTAATAGAAAAGAAAAAAATTAACATTTCTAATTTTCATTTTCATGCATTGTACATTACATATGCTTCCTTTCTTTTTGACAGCCTTCGCACCAAAATTCTATAAATTGCTCAATTCCTACCTTCCTTTAAACCAGTGGTTTTCAACCTTTTTACACTTGGGGGACTGGTGAAAATAGGAGAATTATTTTGGGGACTGCTAAGGCAGAAATAAAAAACATTATTATAAGGAACCATTTAAAACAATTTGAGCATTGTATGCCAAAGTATATGAAATCTGAAACTCCAATCCTTTTTATGGGGCAAAAATCTGGGCAGTGGGTATGCTACCTTCCTACCTACCTCCCCCCACCCCCTTCTATGTCTCACACCTACACCTCCCTCCCTTCCTTTTAAACACACACACACACACACACACACACACACACACACACACACACACACACACACACACACTATACCTCTCAACCTCTTAGCACAAAAAAATCTGGACAAAGCCAAAAATAATGGTGGGGCAAACTTTAAATATTGCTCTCACAAACTTATAAAGTTGCTAGAGTAACAGCTATTGTGTTATCGAGAATTTTCTGAAGGATATGAAGTCTGAAACTCAAACGTCTGTCATTATTTAATGAATTCTGTCCTCACAGATTTGCCACAGTAAATAGTGCCCTTAACATGTATGTGTGTCTGCTGAGATTGCATTCTATTTTCTGTATGAAGTCCATAAACAATAGATCTGATACTATCAGTGTCATTATTGATCACCTCAAGCTCCTCCCCTCCCAAGATCCCCTGCTGCCCATAATCCTTAGATCTCATTTGCCGCAATTTGTGAGTGGACGTGCTCCCTATGGTTCAGGCTTTATTCAAAGATAAGTAATTCCTTTTTGTATTTTCTTGGGATTTTTTCTCTCCCCTTTTCTACCCGCTATCTGCTAGTAGCTAGTTTCCTCCCCTCTGTTAGCCATTGGTCGGTATGTTAATTTTTCCTGAGTTCCCACCTCGTCTCCTCTGTGGTAGTTTGCTTACTTCCTTACTCTCTTTTTCCCTGTCCTCCTTTCCGTGTGTGTGTGTGTGTGTGTGTGTGTGTGTGTGTTTTAAGATGTCTGAGAAACTCTCTGGGTTTAGACGCTGCTCCTCATGTGGTCGGATGGTAGCTCCTGCCAACGCATATGAGGAGTGCATCTACTGTCTAAGAGAGAGCCTCATTTAGAGGTTGAATGTGATATTTGTGCAGGATTCAACCTCAGGGCTCTCTTAGACCATAGGAATAAGATTTTACTTAAAGGGCTTGCTAAAGTTGGTCCCCTGGTGCCCCCGCTGATCCCAAAAAGAATCCCTCTTCCTCTTGGGACTCTCCTGCAAAAAGGCCGAGGCTGCCTGATCCCAGTTCCCGTATCAGAGTCCAGCCTTGGGGGCATCGGCTCCAGGGTCTTTGCCCCTGAGACCCTCTGCTCCCCCGTCGGATCCAAGTCCTCAGTGGCTCGGAGGTCCTTGGATCTGATCAGGTCTAAACCCCCCTCTGATCCGAATGTTCCATCGTATCCATCTGTGAGGACCTCACTGCTCTCAAAGCCATCTAGACTGTCAGATCTGGCAGCTTTCTCGGAACCTGTCCTCATTGTTGACACCCCAGCCACTACAAGAAAGCCTGATCCGAGACAGTCCAGTAGGTCTTCCTCCAGAGACCGCAGACGTTCAGCTCGGTCAGACCATTCTTCCATTTACTCCAGGTCTACGAGAAGCTTCAGACATGTGTCAGATGATGAGGAGCTTCCTCAAAGCCCAAACTGAACTTGGCTTGTTGCCATCCCCTTGCCACTTGCCGAGGGGCTCTTCACCTTCTTCAGAACTCCTCTCTCCCCATCTGACTCATGCCAGTTTGGTCCCCCAGGGTCAAAGCATGCCCAGGGAGAGGCTGTCTGTGTCGGGTAGTGTTTGCATTCCCACACCTCTTTGGTCCCTGGCGGGTTCAGCTGTGTTGCCCTTGGAGCTGGCCTTCCCTAGAGTGTTTGAACTGTTCCATCCCTTTGGAAGCATCCACTTTGGACAGCTCAGGACCGTTGTCATTTGGAGATGTTGTTGCTGTGTTGAGGTCCCCCCTACCGCCCCTGTCGGCCTTATCCGGCGGGGAGGGAGGTGGGTCTTCCTCCAGCCCGTCGGCCTTCCAGGCGATGGTTTCCAAATGGTTGGCAGCCTGAACCTCAGCTATGGACCCCCACCGCCTTGTTCAACTTTGGGTGGCGAGTCCTCATCATCCGTTCAGGGTCAGCCCTCCCATGAGCACCTTCAGAATGGCATTACTCCCATTTGGGGTTCCTTCCTCTTCTGACTTCTCCCCACAGCCCATGGTGGAGGAGCCTCCCTAGAAGAGGATGTGCAAGAGGAGGCACTTGGAATCCCCTTGAGAGTCCCTCACTGAGGACAAGGATTTTGATGAGGGGGACGGGTCTCCCAGACTTTTGTCTGAGGAGGTGTCCTTTGGGAACATCCTCGATCCTGATAGAGCGGGGCGGTTGGTCTCCTCGCACGCCATCCTTGGAGGAATCCATGTTCCTGAAGGACTTTGGGATAGTCCAGTCTTCCTCCTGGGTGTCTCTCCCTATGGATGAGCTCATCCAGCTTATTTCCAGCAGGGCGTGGAAGGAGCCGGACACAGTAGAACCAGTCTCTAAGAGAGCGGACAAATTCCAGAGTCCACCTAAGGACAAAGCCTTTTTGGAGTAAGGGTGTCCCAGTTGATTTTATCGTGGTTGCCCCAGCCACCAAAAAGGAGCTTGGGATCAGAGCTCTATGGTCCATCCCCTGAATAGAGAGTCATGGGCAATTGACCGTCTTGGGAAGCGCATATATGCCTCTGCCACATTTGGACTGAGGGCTACAAATGATATGGCGCACTTCACAGAGCTGCAGAGGGATTTGGTGTTGGAGCTTTCCTCTTCCCTTTCAGAGTTGCTGCCTCCAGATAGCCTTATGCTAGTCTCTCCGAAGCTTTCTACTCTCACATCCCTGGCTAACGCCTCAATGAGGTTGATCTCTAATGTGGCTGAGGCCACCTCTCGAGCAGCGGGCACAGGCATTGCTATTAGGTGCCATGCCTGGCTTCGCCTTTGCGGGTTTGCGGACAACGTCAAGGTGTCCTTTACCGATGCCCCTTTGACAGATCTACCTTGTTTGGTCCTTCTGTCAAGAAAACCTTGACTCACAGCTAGCAGGAGGGAAAGACTTTGTCTGCAGTTGGGATCAAGTTTACGATTCCCCAGCTTTCCTTCTCCAAGAATCAGTGGGGCAGTAAGAAACTGTGGTTCTGCAGGGCTCAGTCTTCCTTCCAAGATGCGCCTCAGGAATCCTCTTCTTCCAGCCGGGGAAGGGGATTTGATAACAGACACCACCGTAGAGGCAGGGGAGGTCTGCAAAATCAGGGCTCCCGAGAATCCTTCTCTGAAAAGCCCCCACAGTGCTCCTGAAGTGCTGTCTGGCTTTCTTGCCTTGGAGGCAGTTGGGGACCGTATCTCCTTGTATCCCCTGGCATGGGCTGGTATTACCTCAGACCAATGGGTACTAAGCATGGTGTCCAGGGGATACTTCATATCCTTCAATCAGCCCCCTCCAATTCAAAAGTCAGTCCTGAATGTTCCACCCTGCCAAAGGGAGTTGGCTCTCACAGAGGTTCAATACCTTCTACAGAAAAGAGACACCCAGAAGGTCCCAACAGGACAGTGAGGGTCCAGAACCTACTCTCGCTTCTTTTTAGTGCCCAAGAAAAGCAGGGACTTGTGTCCCATTCTGGACCTCAGCATTTTGAATAAGTCAGTCTAGAAGTCGAAATTCCAGATGGTCACTGTTAAGTCCATTCTTCTACTTCTGCGCAAAGACGATTGATTGCGTTTGGTAGATCTCAAGGATGAGTACTATGGCATAAAAATCGACAGATGGTCCTGGAGATACCTCTGCTTCTGGCTGGAGGCCAATCACCATCAGTTCTGAGCCCTGCCCTTTGGTCTTACCTCAGCCCCCCCATGTGTTCACCATATGTATGGCAGTGGTAGCAGCCTATCTCTGGCTGCAGGGGTTTCAAGTCTTTCCGTACCTGGATGATTGGCTCCTCACGGCCTCCTCATGGCATCAACTCACTCCAGCCACGGATTACACACTCTGCCTCTCTTTCAAGATCTAGGTGTCGCTGTCAACCTTCCCAAATCTCATCTTGCTCCATGCCAGATATAGGAATTGATAGGGGTTCTTCTGGACACAGTATCAGAGACTGCAGGTCTTTCCCCGCACAGGGTAGATGGAGTTCAGGAACAAGTCTACCTTCTTCTGGATCGGGAGAGTGTCCCTGCCCATTTGATCTTACAAGCCCTCTGTTCCATGGCGGCAGCAATTCAATTGGTTCCCTTGGCCAGGTATCACATGCGAGTTCGTAACTGGACCCTTGCGATGCAGTGGTAGGCTCATTTTCATCCTATGTCCGTGGCAGTCAAGTTCTCTCAGGTCTGCCGGCTTCACATAGCGTGGTGTCGCCAGTCCAAAGACCTTCTGCTAGGGAGACCGTATGTTCATCGTGTTTCACTGTTGCAGTCATGACTGTAGGGTTCTCCCCTGCCGGCAGGCAGTCCTCGGTCAGCCAGAATCCCAAAGTCTGGGTCCGGCGTTGGCTGCTCAGCCATTCTCCCTGACGTCAGAGCGCCAGGAATACAAAGCTGACAGCCGACGCCATGTTCTCCAGTCTTTCTTGCCGTGCGGTGATAGCGGTTCGCAAGTGCCGGTCGGCTGACTCCTGACAATTTTTTCTAAACGTACTTCAGTCCAAAGACTTTCTTCTCCTACTCAAAGCTAAGTACCCCGTTGGGGAAACTTTTTTCTTGCTCCAGTCCGATGTCAGAAAAAGTTAATAATTGTATTTCATGTGGGAAGCAAATACCTCATAAGGATTTTCATTCTTACTGTATTCCTTGCTTAGGCCCTGACCACGACGTAGCTAGTTGTCTGTTTTGTGCTAGATTCAATCAACGTACAATTAAACGAAGGTACGATTTTGCATTTCATTACTTCGGTAGGCGTTTTAATTACAAAATGTCGTCGGATACGGTTCCGGCTACCGGAGTTCACAAACGACGCAAGGATAAAGACAGGCCTCCGAGGTCCAAATCAGACGATACCGTACAAGCAGAGCCAGCTTCAGGTTCGGCCGTCGTCAGTGAGGCGCTTTTGCAGCCCCTGTCGTCGGCCATTTCGGAACCGATGGCCGAAATGGACTTCCACAAGGAGCCAACTAGGCCTTTGAATATTTCTGTTGCAGGACCTTGGGACAATGCTCCTTCAGATGGGTCCGGAGCTGCTGTGCAGGTACCAGCTTCCAAAGGGGTTTTCAGGCCTACTCAGCTTCTAATAAAGGCAAAGCCTAAGACAAAGGCAAAGACTCCTTCCAATTCAAAGACTGCAGCCCAGGCCTCTTCTGATCTGACACCCAAGTCTCAGAAATAGTTACTCAAGATGGCTGAAGACTTACTTACTATGATTAGGGGTTCACATCCCCCTCCAGGTAAAAGGCCAAGGCAGGAAGTGTATTATGACTCCTCTGATCGGGCTTCTGTTTCCTCAGTTTCTTCTTCTGACCAGGAATATTCTTTCCCTCCTTATGAGGATTCTGATGCTGAGGAATCCATTCCTTTAGCTTCTCCCCCTGAGGATTTCTCTTTTGGGGAAACTTTGCATGAAATGAGGGAACATTTTCACTGGGAAGGACAGGAGTACTCGGAATCTAAGAAAAGACTAAGGGATTTTCTTCTTCTTCCCCAACATAGACCCCTGGCTATTCCTCCTATTTTGGATATTGTGGATGATGCTTTTTCGGAGGCTAACTTAACTCCTGACTCTTTTCCTCTAGCTCCTGTTAAGCCAGACAGATATTATAGGGTTCCTGATTCCCACCAGTTTTTATACAAGAATCCTACTGCTGATCCTGAAACCATTTCTCAGGGTCCTAAGGGGGTTAAGGCCGCTTCTGCTAAAAAACCCATTCCCACTGAGAAGGATTCCAGATCTTTAGAAAGATGGGGCAATAAAGTGTACACTTCTGCTACTTTATCTATTAGGGCTTTAAACTGTCATTTTCATATGCTGAAATACCAGCAATTTCTTCTGTCTGTTTTAAAACAAAAGTTAACTTCCATTTCCGCCTGTGCAGATGATAAGGAATTACATGACTTAATGCATGCCACTGAACAAGTTGGGAAGCATGGTTTACACTGTGGATTTGATGCCTTGGAGGCTTCTTGTAGGGCTGCTGCCTCTGGCACAGTCATTAGAAGGCATGCGTGGTTAAAGGAACAAAACTTGCCAGATCAAGTTAAAGCTAAATTATTGGATGCTCCTGTTCAGCATAATGTTTTGTTTGGATCTAAAGCTGAAGAGGTGATAAAGAAGATGGAGGACAAGGCAAAATCCATGCTAACGGTTAAAGATTTCTTACAAGTACAGCCACCCAGATTTAGTAGGAATTGGCCTACTAAAAATTGGTCCTTTCCCAATTCTGACAGGCCTCAGAGGGGTAGATACAGACGCTCCTGAGGAAGGCCTCAAACGCAAGCCTCTTATAGACCAAGACAGTGGACTGCTTCCACCCCTAGGGGAGGAGAGAAGACAGGTTGCAAGCTCATAGAAAACAGACTCAATGACTCCCTCTGTTGGGCTGCAGGAACTTCTTGCCTGGAAGCCCCTCTCGGAGGAAACGTTCTCTTTTACACCTAAATTGGACTCGTATAACCCAAGACAAGTGGGTTCTGGATGTGGTTTCATGAGGTTACAAATTCCATTTTCATACCCTACCAAGATCAAGCGGATGGCCAGATCTTCCAAAACATCAATGGTTAGAGGCCTTAAACCAGGTGGAAGCTCTCTTGGCTATGAAAGCCATAGAACTGATTCCACTTTCAGAGATGGGACAAGGTTTTTACTCAAGGCTCTTTCTAGTCCCCAGAAAGCAAAATTCATGGAGACCCATTCTGGATCAGTCAGTCTTGAACACTTTTCTCGAGATACCAAAATTCAAGATGCTTACTCTTCAGCAGCTACTTCCAATGCTGACCAAAAATGCATGGATGGTAACTTTGGATTTAAAGGAGGCATATTTACACATTCCCATCAGGCAGGAATGCAGAAAATACCTCCGGTTCAAGGCCGGATCGAGGCACTATCAATTCTCTGCACTGCCCTTTGGATTGTCTACTGCGCCCAGGGTCTTCGCCAAATGCCTGGCTCCAGTAGTAGCTTATTGCAGACTCAAGGGAATTCAAATTTACCTGTATCTGGACGACTGTCTTATTCAGGCAGACAGCAAGGATGTCTTACTCCAGCATCTAGAATTTGTTCAGAATCTTCTCACGTTCTTGGGATTCACTGTAAACATAAAAAAGTCAAATTTGACATCCTCACAACAGATAACTTTTCTGGGTGCTCTTCTCAACACAACAACCCAGATGGCATTTCTGACATACGAAAAACAATTACAGCTGGCTTCAACTTTCAAAACCTTGGCAACATTAACTCTGCTATCTGCAAGGAAATTCCTGCAGGCTTTGGGTTACATGGCCTCCTGCATCCTTCTCGTACCATATGCAAGACTACATATGAGGAAAATACAGTGGTACCTAAAAAGTGTATGGTCTCAGCATTGCCACAGTTTAGACATACAGATTACCGTCCTACCTTGTCTTCAAAAGGAATTCCTTTGGTGGTCCAAGGCATGTACTCTAAACAAAGGAAAACCCTTCAGTCTGCCTCCAGCCACTCAGATACTAACCACGGACGCCTCATTATGCATGGGGAGCCCATTTTCAGGGCAACTGTCTGCAGGGCCTTTGGACAAAGGATCAGAAGCTCCTGCATATCAATTTAAAGGAAATGTTAGCCATTCAGAAGATTCTATTGGCCTTCAGGAATCTTCTACATCCAGGACAACTACTGATACGGACAGACAGCACCACAGTTATGTGGTACATAAACAAGCAAGGGGGATCTCATTCCTATCCCCTTTGCAGACTAGCCATGAATCTATGGAACACAGCTCTAGCTTGCAAACTGGACCGTCAAGCTCAGTTTCTACCAGGGAAGCAAAACTTCCTGGCAGACAGTCTGAGCAAAAATCTGTAGGACCCACACGAATGGATGCTGGACACCGAAATATTCAAGATGATTACAGCAGTCTGGGGATGTCCTCACATGGACCTCTTTGCATCCCACCTCAATCATCAACTACAGATTTTTTGCACCAGGACATTCCACGAACTAGCTTGGAAAGTGGATGCACTATCATTCAGTTGGAGAAACCTCTCGGGGTATGCCTTCTCGCCTCTACCTCTTCTTCCACGGGTGTTATTAAAGATCAAACAGGACAAGCCCAAGATGATAATCTTGCTGGCCCCAAATTGGCCTCGACAGTTTTGGTACCCAACACTGAAAAACCTTTGTCTGGAGCCCCCTTGGGTTTTACCACAGACTCCGAACCTTCTGTCCCAACACCAGGGTCAGGTTCTGCACTCCCATATCAAAACTCTCAGCCTGGCGGCATGGTTAATCCAGGGTCTATGATTCATTCTCCCCTACCCAAGCAGGTTATGGATGTCATTTTAGAAGCTAGACGTCCTAGCACTAGAAAATCTTGTGCAGGAAAATGGAAAAGATTTTGCTGCTGGATGCAAGCTCGGGATTCAGATCCTCTTATTCCTAACATTCCTCTAATTTTACTTTAACTGACAGACCTCTTACATAAGGGTCTCTCTTTCTCTTCCATAAAAATACATGCCTCTTGCTATTTCTGCTCATTATAATGCAGACCCTCCAATCTTTTCCCACCAGCTCATGAGACAGTTTCTCAGAGGAGCTAAGAACTTAAGGCCCCCTAGATCTCCACCCATTCCTGCTTGGGATCTCAACTATGTTTTGGAAAAGCTCACCTTACCTCCTTTTGAGCCTGCTGCCACATCTGACATCAAGTTTTTATCTTGGAAGACAGCCATCCTGTTAGCTCTGACCTCTGTCAGGAGAGTTTTGGAGTTGCAAGCTCTCATGGCTGTGGAGCCTTATATTATTTTTCATCAAGACAGGGTGTCTTTAAGGACTAATCCTACTTTCATGCCTAAGGTGGTTTCCAAAGTGGCTTTAAATCAAACTATTCACTTGCCAACTTTTTTCCCCACTCCTCAAAATAAGGGGGAAAGGATCTTGCATTCCTTGGATGTACACAGACAACTACGTTTTTACCTGGACAGAACCAAGGACATCAGGAAATCAGAGCAATTGTTTGTTTCTTATGCTTCAAGTTCCCCAGGTAAAGCCATTTCAGAACAGACCATTTCTAAATGGATTGCTCATGGAATCAGATTTTGCTATTCACACCATGGAAAGCAAATCCCAGGGAGTATAAGGACTCGCTCTACCAGAGCTGCTGCCACTTCAGCTGCCTTCCTCAGGGGAGTTCCTACCAAAGACATTTTGGAAGCTGCAACTTGGAGTTCAGTGCATACTTTTTCCAAGCACTACAATCTACCTATCTAAGTCTAGGGCAGGCTTTGCTTCTGCAGTCTTGCAGGGCCTTTTAGCTGCCCCCTCTACTTTATGACCACCTCCCTTTTATTCTGCTTTGGGATTCAACCCTACAGTCATGACTGCAACAGTGAAACACGATGAACATAGTACAGTTGTGTACACTTACCATAAATGTAGATGTTCGAGTGTCTTCACTGTTGCAGTCTGGGTTACCCTCCCCTCTTATTTTTTCCTTTGTGTGGTTCCCTTCTTCACCGTTCTTCTGAGGTGTATTTGCAAAGGGTATGGGATCTTACTCATTTTGGAACACCTGACATCTGGGGCAAGAAAAACTGGAGAACATGGCGTCGGCTGTCAGCTTTGTACTCCTGGCACTCTGACGTCAGGGAGCATGGCTGAGCAGCTGATGCCGGACCCAGACTTTGGGATTCTGGCCGACCGAGGACTGCCTGCCGGCAGGGGAGAACCCTACAGTCATGACTGCAACAGTGAAGACACTCTAACATCTACATTTATGGTAAGTGTACACAACTGTACTTTTGTCATCCCTAGGCCATGGTGACCATGGATGCCTCCCTTTTGGGGTGGGGGTAGGGCATTTTCAGGGAAGGATGATCCAGGGCACATGGTCCCCATTGGAGACCAAGCTTCACATCAATGTCCTAGAGATGAGAGCAGTCCTCTCGTTGCTAGCCTTCCAGGACCGTCTCCCCGTCAGGACTGTGCAATTCAGACCGACAGCATGTGGTACATCAACAAATAGGAGGGAACACGATCGTATCCTCTGTGCAGAGAGGCCATGAGAGTGTGGGAATGGGCAATGTCATCTAACTGCTTTCTTCTTGCAGCGCATATTCCTGGTGATTCCATCATGTTGGTAGACAGGCTCAGCAGATCTGTCCTGAGCCCCCACCAGTGGTCCCTGAGCCAGTTGGTGGCGAGTCAGATTTTCAACCATTGGGGTCTCCCTTGCTGCTATCTGTTTGCCTCCCTCATCAATCACAAATGCAGCAATTACCTTGCCCTGATACACCCACTGGGGGAGTTGCCCAGGGATGCTCTGGTCCACTATTGGCCACCGAGTCTTCTGTATGCCTGTCTTCCAACTCCCCTCATTCCCAAAGCTTTACAGAGAGCGAGTTGGCTGAAGACTCATCTCATCCTCATTGCCCCCGTCTGGCCTCCTCACACTTTGTTCTCCCTCCGTTGATCTCATTTGTAATATCCACTTTGGATATTAGATCCAACCCAGGATCTCCTTTCCCATCCCTGGGGGGACTTCCTCTTCTTAACCTTCAGTCCTTCGGCTGACACTTGGCCAGTTCCAGTGATCATCAGCCAGCTTAAACTGTCTTCTCTGGTAAAGGACATTTATCTTAGCCTCCCAAAAACCTTCTGCTAAAAAGGTTTATTCCAGAAAATGGAACAGATTCTCCTTTTGTGCTCCTCAGCATGACATAGATCCATTTTCAGCTTCTATTCCTGACATTTTGTTAATGTTCATCGTGTTTCACTGTTGCAGTCATCACTGTTGGGTTCTTCCTGCCGGCAGGCAGCCCTCGGTCAGCCAGAATCCCAAAGTCTGGGTCCGGCGTCGGCTGTGGACTCGCCCTCCCTGACGTCAGTGCGCCAGGGGTACAAAGCTCCCAGCCGACGCCATGTTCTCCAGTCTTTCTTGCCGCGCGGTGGAAGCAGTTTGCAAGTGTCGGTCGGCTGACTCCTGTTATTTTTGGTGCTTCATACCGAAGACATTCTTCTTTTCAAAGCTAAGTACCCCGTTGGGGAAACTTTTTTTTCTTGCTCCAGACCAATGTCAGAAAAAGTTAATAATTGTATTTCATGTGGGAAGCAAATACCTCATAAGGATTTTCATTCTTACTGTATTCCTTGTCTAGGTCCTGACCACGACGTACCTAGTTGTCGGTTTTGTGCTAGATTTAATCAACGTACTATTAAACAGAGATACGATTTTGCCTTTCATTACTTTGGGAGGCGATTTAATTATAACATGTCGTCGGACACGCTTCCGACTACCAGAGTTCATAAAAGGCACAAGGATAAGGATATGCCTCCGAGGTCCAAATCAGATGACCGTTTGCAATCAGAGCCAGCTGCCGGTTCGGCTGTCGTCAGTGAGGCACTTTCGCAGCCCCTGTCATCGGCCATTACAGAATTGCTTGCCGAAACAGACTCCCATGAGGAGCCAACTAGGCCTTTGAATACTCCAGGTGCAGGACCTTTGGATAATGCTCCCTCGGATGGGTCTGGAGCCGCTGTGCAGGTACCGTCTTCCGAGGGGTTTTTCAGGCCTATGCAGCTTCAGGTAAAGGCAAAGGCAAAGACTCCTTCTAAAACAAAGACTCAAGCCCAGGCCTCCTCTGATCCAGGACCTAAATCTCAAAAACAAATGCTTAAAATGGCGGAGGACTTGCTAACTATGATTAGGGGTTCACATCCCCCTCCAGACAAAAGGCCAAGACAAGAATTGGATTATGAATCCTCTGATCAGGCATCTATCTCTTCAGTGTCTTCCTCTGAACAGGATTATACTTTCCCTCCTTATGAGGATTCTGATGCTGAGGAATCCATTTCTTCAGCTTCTCCTCCTGAGGATTACTCTTTTGGGGAAACTTTACATGACATGAGGGAACATTTTCACTGGGAAGGATAGGAGTACTCTGAATCTAAGAGAAGGCTTAGGGATTTCCTTCTTCTTCCCCAACACAGATCCCTGGCTATTCCTCCTATTTTGGATATTGTGGATGATGTTTTTTCTGAGTCTAATTTAACTCCTGACTCCTTTCCCCCGGCCCCTGCTAAGCCTGATAGATATTACAGAGTCCCTGACTCCCACCAGTTTCTTTACAAAAATCCTACTGCTCATCCAGAAACCATTTCTCAGGGTCCTAAGGGTGTTAAGGCCACCACTGCTAAGAACCCTATTCTGTCAGATAAGGATTCTAGAGCTTTGGAGAGATGGGGCAAAAAAGTGTACACTTCTGCTACTTTATCTATTAGGGCTGTAAATTGTCAATTTCATATGTTGAAATATCAGCAATACCTTTTGTCTGTTATAAAACAAAAACTGGGTACCATTTCTGCATGTGCTGATAATAAGGAATTACATGATTTGATGCATGCTACTGAGCAGGTGGGGAAACGCACCTTACACTGTGGTTTTGATGCTGTGGAGGCCTCTTGCAGGACGGCTGCCACCGGCACGGTCATTAGAAGGCATGCTTGGTTAAAGGAACAAAATTTGCCTGATCAAGTGAAAGCAAAGTTACTGGATGCCCCTGTTCAACATAATGTTTTGTTTGGGTCTAAGGCTGAAGAGGTTATAAAGAAAATGGTGAATAAGGCAAAATCCATGCAAACGGTTAAGGAGTTCTTACAAGTTCAGCCTCCTAGATTTAGCAGAAATTTGCCAGCTAAAATTTGGTCCTTTCCCAGCTTGGACAGGCCTCAGAGGGGTAGATATAGGCGCCCCAGAGGGAGGGCCCAAGCACAGACCTCTTATAGACCTAGACAGTGGAGTGCTTCCACCCCCAGGGGTGGAGAAGATAGGTCTCAACCTTATAGGAAATGGGCTCAATGACTCTCCCTGCATGGCTCCAGGAACCTCTCTCCTGGAAGCTCCTCTGGGAGGAAAACTTTCTCTTTTTCACCGAAATTGGACTTGCATAACCCAAGACAAATGGGTTCTGGATGTAGTTTTAAGAGGTTACAAATTCCACTTTCACACCTTACCAAAACCAAACGGATGGCCAGACCTACCAAAAACCTCAATGGGCAGAGGCATTAAAACAGGTGAGGTCCCTCATGGCTATGAGGGCCATAGAACTGGTTCCAAATTTAGAGACGGGACAAGGCTTTTATTCAAGACTATTTCTAGTTCCCAGAAAGCAAAATACTTGGAGACCCATCCTGGATCTGTCAGTCTTAAATACTTTCCTGGAGATACCAAAGTTCAAGATGCTTACTCTGCAGCAGCTCCTGCCAATGTTGAGCAAAAATGCATGGATGGTGACATTGGATTTAAAGGAGGCTTACCTACACATTCCTATCAGACAGGAGTGCAGAAGATACCTCAGGTTCAAGGCAGGCTCGAAACATTACCAATTCTCTGCGCTGCCCTTTGGCTTGTCTACTGCGCCCAGGGTCTTTACCAAGTGCCTGGCACCAGTAGTAGCTTGCTACAGCCTCAAGGGAATTCAAATTTACCCTTATCTGGACGACTGCCTTATTCAAGCAGACAACAAGGGCATTTTACTCCAGCACCTGGAATTTGTTCAGAATCTACTCAAGTACCTGGGATTCACTGTGAACATAAAAAAGTCAACTTTGACACCCACTCAACAGATAACTTTCCTGGGTGCTCTTTTAAACACAACAACCCAGATGGTATTCCTGACATCAGAAAAACAACTACAGCTGGCTTCAACTTTCAAAAGCCTGGTGTTAATGTCTCAGCTAACTGCAAGGAAATTCCTGCAGGCTTTGGGTTACATGGCTTCCTGCATCCTACTCATACCATATGCAAGACTGCATATGAGGAAGATACAATGGTACCTAAAAAGCGTATGGTCCCAGCATTGTCACAGTCTAGAGACAGAGATTGCTGTCTTGCCTTGCCTGCAAAAGGAATTCCATTGGTGGGCCATGGCATGTCTTCAAAACAAAGGGAAAGCCTTCAGTCTACCTCCAGCCTACCAAGTGATAACCACGGATGCCTCGGATTATGCATGGGGAGCCCACTTGCAGGGGAAAGGCCTGCAAGGTTTTTGGACAGAGGATCAGAAACATCTACATATCAATTTAAAAGAGATGTTAGCTGTGCAGAATGCCCTCTTGGCTTTCAGGGATCTTTTACAGTCAGGGCAGCTACTGATACGGACAGACAACACCGCAGTTATGTGGTACATAAACAAGCAAGGGGGTTCACACTCTACCCCCTTTGCAGACTAGCCATGACTCTATGGAACATAGCACTAGCTTACAAAATGGACCTACAAGCTCAATTCCTGCCAGGGAAACAAAACACTCTGGCAGACAGCCTGGGCAGGAACCTGTCAGACCCACACGAGTGGATGCTAGACACCCAAATATTCAAGATGATTACAGAAGCCTGGGGCTGCCCGGACATAGATCTATTTGCATCTCCCCACAACTACCAGTTACAGACTTTTTGCACAAGGACATATCACAAGCTAGCATGGAAAGTGGATGCTCTCTCATTCAGTTGGAGGAACCTCTCGGGGTATGCCTTTCCACCACTACCTCTTCTACCAAGGGTGTTATTAAAAATAAAACAGGACAAACCAAAGCTGATCTTACTAGCCCCGAATTGGCGTCAACAATTTTGGTACTCAACACTGATAAATTTATCCCAGGAACCTCCTTGGATTCTATCTCAGATTCCAAATCTTTTGTCTCAACATCAGGGCCAGGTCCTGCACTCTCATATCAAAACTGTCTGCCTGGCAGCCTGGCGTATTCAGGGTCTATGATTAATCTTACCCTTTCCAAACAGGTCATGGATGTTATCTTAGAAGCCAGAAGGCCTAGCACTAGGAAATCTTATGAAGGTAAGTGGAAGAGATTTTGCACCTGGATGCATGCTCAGGAATCAGATCCTCGCGTTCCAAATATTCCATTGATTTTACATTACCTAACAGATAATGTTGCATAAGGGTTTATCTTTTTTCTCCATAAAAATACATGCCTCCGCTATCTCTGCACATTATAATACAGATCCTCCAATTTTTTCACATTCACTTCTGAAACAATATCTCAGAGGAGCAAAGAATTTAAGGCACCCTAGGACACCACCCATCCCTGCCTGGGACCTCAATTATGTCCTGGAAAAACGAACTCTCCCTCCTTTTGAGCCTGCGGCCACATCTGATATAAAGTATTTATCATGGAAGACTGTTATCCTACTGGCTTTAACTTCAGCCAGGAGAGTCTCGGAGTTACAAGCGCTCATGGCTGTGGAACCTTACATTATTCTTCATCAAGACAGGGTTTCTTTGAAGACTAACCCTACTTTCATGCCTAAAGTGGTTTCTAAAGTGGCTTTAAACCAAACTATTCACCTGCCAACTTTTTTTCCTAATCCACAAAATAAGGGGGAGAGGATCTTGCATTCTTTGGACGTGCACAGGCAGCTTTGCTTTTACCTGGACAGAGCCAAGGATATCAGGAAAACAGAACAACTGTTTGTTTCTTATGCAGCAAATTCCCAAGGCAAAGCTATTTCAAAACAGACCATTTCTAAATGGATTGCTCATGGAATCAGATTTTGTTACTTTCATCATGGAAAGCAAATCCCAGGAAACATTAGGACTCACTCTACCAGAGCTGCTGCTACTTCAGCTGCCTTTCTCAGGGGAGTTCCTACCAAAGATATTCTGGAAGCTGCTACTTGGGGCTCAGTGCATACTTTCTCTAAGCACTATAGTCTCCCTCTTTATTCTAAGTCTAGGGCAGACTTTGCTTCTGCAGTCTTGCAAGGCCTTCTAGCCGCCCCTTCTACTCAATAACCTCCACCCTTTATCTCAGCTTTGGGATTCAACCCTACAGTGATGACTGCAACAGTGAAACACGATGAACATAGTACAGTTGTGTACACTTACCATAAATGTAGATGTTCGAGTGTCTTCACTGTTGCAGTCTGGGTTACCCACCCTCCTGTCCCCTCTTATATTTTTTATTGGTGTGGTTCCCTGCTTCACCCTTCTTCTGAGGTGTATTTGCTACAGGGTATGGGGTTTGTTGTATGTTACATTTTTGTTTTACTTTTAGCCTTTACTTTTGGGCACCTGACATCTGGGGCAAGAAAAACTGGAGAACATGGCGTCGGCTGGGAGTTTTGTACCCCTGGCGCACTGACGTCAGGGAGGGTGAGTCCACAGCCGACGCTGGACCCAGACTTTGGGATTCTGGCCGATCGAGGGCTGCCTGCCGGCAGGAAGAACCCAACAGTGATGACTGCAACAGTGAAGACACTCGAACATCTACATTTATGGTAAGTGTACACAACTGTACTTTCCTTTCCTGTCTGTTTCAACAAGGACCTAGCTTCTCAACGATCAAACTTAATTTGGCTGCTATTTCCAATTTCCACTTAAGTGAAAGTCCCACATTTTCTAGCATGTGCAAAGACTTTCTTAAGGGAGTTTTCTTGCTCAGGCCCCTTTTCAGTGATCCCTCTCCTTGGGATCTTACTGTGATGCTGCAGTCCCTGATGCAACCTCCCTTTGAATCTGCGGCCAAGTGTGATATTAAGTTTCTGTCTTGGAAGACGTATATTTGGTGGCTATTACCTCAGCCAAAAGGGTTTCTGAATTGCAGGCTGTTTGCATCAAAGCCTCCTTCATGTATTTTCACAAGGATGCAGCATCTGTCAAGAGCCGATCCTTCTTCATTCATTCCTTAAAGTAGCCTCAGAGGCCAATCTTAATCCGTCATTTCAACTACCTGTCTTTTTTTTTTTCCCCAATTTTTGGAACAAAGGAGAATGCAGACTGCATTGCCTGGATGTGCATAGGCAGCTACATTTCTATTTGAAGAGAACTGAGAAATTTCGAAAATCAGATCAACTTTTCGAGTTATGTTCTCAGGCCAGGAAGGGTCAGGCCATTTCCAAGGCTTTTATTTCTCATTGGATCGCTGGTTGTATAGCTCATATTTATGAAAGCAATCCCATTGAACTTCCCAGGCCAGTTAAAGCCCATTCTACTAGGTTGGTTGCCACTTCTACAGCCTTCTGGGCAAGGACTTCTTTGGATGACATTTGTGCTGCTGCTGCTTGGTCAAATCCTCATATCTTTGTAGCACATTACAAACTGCACTTTGTGTCCAGGGGTAGAGCTTCATTTGGTTCTTCTGTACTCTGGCATGTCTTTCCTTGAGACCTCCCAGGGTTGTGGATAGCTGGGGACTCTGACCCATCCATAATTAATTAATAATGACTTGGATAGCATCAGATAAGAGTTATGTACTTACCATAACTTGGAATCTGTGCTAGCCAGTGTTATCATTCATCACGTTCCCACCCTCTGTCCCCCCTCCTACTGGTGACTGGGGAATTATGGAGTAATGATGTTTATTAGTATCCCTGTTCCTTCTTGTGAGCAGTTTCACCTTCCTTGTTCCTGTTTAGCAAACTCAATGTGAGGATTATGGGGAGGGGAGGAACTTGAGCTCAGGAGCTGTCGCTTGCTCTGCTGGCTCGGATCTGAGGTCGGATCTAAGACCCATCCGTGATGAATAATGACACTGGATAGCACAGATTCAAAGTTATAGTAAGTTTATAACTGTTTTTAGCAGCACATTAACATTTTGAGGCAGTTCACATCTAGTGACTTGGAGTTTTACAAGTTCCTAGTGATGGAGATTATAAGACCCTAGTTAAAGCACTGCAATCAGCATAAAAAAATGAAACGCAAGATAAAATAGAGGTGCAAAATGACACTGTAAAATGGGTTTTTACAGTAACAAAGTACAAAATTTGAAACAATATATAAAAAGCACAAACTGGTAGTGTTTTATTACTGTTCTTTTTATAGTCAGTTGTGATGCACAAGCAATGTGAGGTGTTAGTGTAACCAAACTACTCTAGCTTCTTTGATCTGTTCTGCTGTAGTGTTCCTGAGGCAGCTTTGAACCTGAACCGACATGTAGAATTTCCTCTTGCCATAAACCCTATACTTGCTGGAAAACTCCCACTACATGGACAAGGCTTAGTCCTGCAACTAGCAGTCTGCCTTGGAAAATCAATACAGGCTGCAGCTGCTTCATAATATCGATGTTGACTTTATAATGGTTTCATACAAGAAGTTCTCTGCATTTACTAAGCTAAATGTAATCCAGTGGTATTTCTTCTGCTGGTTGATATTTAGTATGATTTATCATAGCAAACAAATAAATGAATATTGTATGTAACTATGGTAGCTACTTTGCACTTGCTGCAATCTTCACATTTATAAGGTGTCTACAATTAGTGAGGCTGTATGAAGAAGTAAATTACTATGAATTATGGTTCATATTACTGAACCTCTGATTACCACAGATGTGACAGCGTGGGCAGTAATGTAAGATGAAGTACACAACATCTGCTAAAGGAATAAAGTGCCTAAGCAGCCATCAGTAACCAATAGAGAGTGACACATTCATACCTACCTACTTCTTACACACACACACACACACACACACACACACACACACACACACACACACACACACACACACACACACACAGACACACACAGACACACACACACACACACACACCTATCTGCCTACCTCTAAGACACACACACACACACACACACACACACACACCTCTCACTTTTCCTTTCTTGGTCTGCATTTCAAATGTCTTCTGGCACTGGCATTCATATTTCACGCACCCACATGAACATGACACTCAATTAAAATACAGTGAACTTCATGAGAGTTGGAGACTTCTACCAGGTAATTTTTTTCTCTGCTGTTTGAATGGATGAACCGGATGAACTTGTGTTTAAGGCCCATAAACAAGAAATAAAGGAGCTCTTAGTAAGGAATAATGAGATTTTTTGTCTTGCACAACAGGCTAATTCAGCATCATACTGAAGCTCTGCCTTGGAGAAGGTTAACATAAAATTAGATAGGGTACCAGAGTTCCAAACAAAAGCACTATGTGTATAGATGCTAGAATGATGGGGAATTATCAAGTAGTTCTCAAAGTGAATAGAACAGTCCAGTTTTCTTGGTCCGTAAGCGCAGTAGCTTTGTGAGATTCTGTAATAATATCCAGAGACTGAATGGGACATCCATGGTTGTTGCTTGTCAAGTGAACAGTGTGGGTTGGCTCATGAAGAGTCTATGTGCGGTGGAGTTTTTGATCGTCCCAGATGTGACCAAGGGGTATGTGAGACAAGTAGTATGAACATCATTATAGATGGTCTATCCGGATCCCTCTCTTGGGTGTTTATACATATATGAATTGTGGTTAAAGCTATTATATGTTTGAAGTGGGAGAATATACCAGACAATAAGGTAGAGCACAGACTAGCAGACACTGATTGGAATTGCTTGATGTAGCTATGTTAAATGAGGAGGCTGTAACCCACTAAGACAAACATTTGCTCCTCACTGGACATGGAGAAGTATTTGAAACAGACCGTTTCCTCTCATTGCAGAGGGAGGATTTTCACCAAGAGTAAAGACTCTTGGTGATTGCCAGATGCAGGATTTGCTGAATGAAATTTGATGAAGGAATACCTGGAAGGATACTTATAGCACACAAATACTTGAACATTACTAGAGGCTAAGAATTTTTACTGGAGGTTAAAATGTGATTGAAATGCAGTACTGTCTGTACAGTAAAGTACACCAAATATAACTCTGTAGACAGTGTGTTATACAGAATACTGTGCTTAAAAGTACATATGCACACACACTGGACTGTATGCATACATATACACCTTCTATATTACTGTCCCTTGCTATGCTTTGCTTATTTTCCTGAAGTATTTTACAGTTAATTTCATTGTTCACATAACATTGCACTGTATTTTTGCTTTGCAGTTGTGTACTACCTTGAATGCATATATGTATGTGTGTATAGTATATGGGCCCTTTTCCTTCGTGGCTTTCTGAGCACTTATGATCTACCCATACAGCTCAGGTTACTGCAATAGTGATATAATGATGAACGTAGTACAGTTGTATACGTGAACTTGCCATAACATTAGATGTTAAGGTAGATCACTGTTGCAGTAGCCGCACCCTCCCTCCATTCCATGATTTTTATGCCATGTTGCTTGCCAGGGTGTGGATGCTGTGTTACTCTCTGGGATGTGGATATATTATTTGTCTTTTTCTTAGCATGTGCCTGTTCTCACTTCTCTTGCCTACTTTATTCTGTGAAAAGAAAGCTCTGAACAATTGGCACCCTAACTGTTGATTTTGCATGGCTCTCCTTGAGTCCTTCAGTGATTAGGGCTTGTGAAAGGTCCCATAATCCTGTTGCTTGTGATATCCTTGGCAGGATGTAACTTGTACTCCAACTACTGCAACAGTGGTCCATTCAAACATCTACCATTCTAGTAAATTCACTTACAGAACTGTACTTTGCTGTAATTACAGTGGAATTCTGTTCTGTGTAGTTTTCCACTGCAGGTGGAACCTTTCCAGCCTGGACACACCCAATTGCCAGACTTGAATGTACAGAAAGTAATTGGTGGTGTTCCTTTTTTTAGCAATATTTTCATGTGCCTTGGATGGTTAGAGTCTGAGGGAATGGGAAAAAGTTTGCTTGAGCCAGTGTCACACTTGTAATATTCTCCTACATGATCGTATTGTTTACAGATATCCTGCCATGAATTAGTGATAACGTCTTTATAACATACCTTCAGATCCAGCCTGTCGGAGCATAGATGTGCAGTTTTCCAGGCATTAGGTTTTATTGAAGCCCGCTAACATGAGATCATATGTCAAACTGAATTGTCAAATATTAGAAATGCACTTCCCTGAAGATTTATGATCTTGGAGTTCGTTATAATTTAGTTGGGTGTAGGGGACTACCCCCAAATTAGAGTACCGGGGAGTAAAGCTTTAAAAAAAAAAAAAAAAAAAAAAAGTGAAGTCAAAAGGCTGTTTTTGGTCAGCTGACTATAACCAGACAGGCTGCAGAGTCATCGACTGACTGAAGTATGCTTGATGCTGCAAGACCCTGCATGTTGTAACACCTTGGAATGGGAGTCAGCAGCTGTGCTGGAAGTGTCTTACAAGCATGTAGAAATTTGCATATGCATGGTCCAGTACAGTAACTTTGCACATCCCAGCTTCCAAGGGAGATTACTAGAGTGAGAAAGTGTGAATGGTTGTGTTGATAAAGTTTCTGACTTGGACACTCATGCATAGTCATACCAATTGTATAATTTTCTACCAAGGAAGCAGTGGTGAACCCCATCATATGGAATAAGCTAAAATGTGGACAGCTGTATTGCACCACCTTTATGGTTTCTGCATTTTTTTGTAACTTAGTGGGTCATACCCCATGGATAAAATACTCAGCAAATTAATTTGAAATTTTTTTTGCACAAATATATCTCCAGTTTGTCATCTGTATGTTTAGCCAGTGATTGTCCTCAACCATTTGTACTCTCTGTCTGCTAGGTAACCTTAGAATCAAATGGAACATGCATACTTGCGTATCTGTAGTGTGTGTATGCGTGTTGCACCTCCCTTACCTTCCACAAGTTATTTGCCAGTTAGTATGTAGATGATTGTAGCAGAAATGAAGCTGGTAATTGTGGTATTACCAGCCATGCTTAAAACATGATGGACATCTGTTGTGCTTGTATTGTGTCTCTGCTTCTAGGTGTTAAGAACAAATCACAAAATAACATTTCATGTACCAAACCACAGCAGTAATGCTTTCTAAAAAACAAAGTGCGAGTAAAATGGATATCGCTTGCAGTCTGTAATTGAATGTTTCTGGTGCTGTGTCAAACATCGGCTTATGCCTGCCTTGCTATATTGGAGAAAAGAGCCGTGCAGTCTAGAAGTATTTACAAAGAAACATTGCCAGATGTAGGGTGCTCTTAATTTTTATTCTGTGCTACACAGTACTGTATGCAGAAGTATGTGCAGATTCTGTATTAGTAAAGCAGGCTGTTATAATAACATTTACATTTCTCATCTTTAGAGAAGTTGTGAAGATAATGAGCCAGAGGAGCCCAAAGAACCAAGAATCCGAGAGACTCCTGAGGACATTGCTTTTGAGGCAATAGTGAATACAATAGACTTTCATCCCAAAGAGCAAATCATAGCTGCAGGAGATGTGGATGGAGATGTCTTTGTGTAAGGCCATTCATTATCTTGTCTTTCCCAAACTTAATCCTCATGTTTTAAATTGTAACATGAGTTCTCGTGCATTGGTAGAAAATTTGTTTTAATAGTTTATATTGTTGTCATTGGGCAGTATATTTTTATTTGTAATTGTATACATTCCCTCCCACATTACGTTAATTGCTGAGGTCCTGCTTTTCTTTCAAGGAAAAAAAATGTCAGCCCCCTGCAAGGCAGCGGCTGTATGAGCTCGTTCTAGTGATATGCCGTATTAGGCAGACAATTTGGGCAATGTGCAAGCTGTAACGGGGCAGTTATTATAACTTAGGGGAGGGTATACTTATTCTGTATTCGTGTTGAAAGTATTTCTGCTCTTTTTGTAGGGTACTTGGGAGTAGGTTTGTATGTTAGTTGTGTTAATTATTTTACTTGTATGTGTTTTACTTTCTGTTTGTAATCTCAAGAAGGAGCTGAAGCACAACATTTTGTTTAGGCTACATATGTGTGGTCCTAAATGACAGTTTACTTTGAATTTTTTAATTGAATCTTTGAAGCCCAGCTCCATCTCTTGAGCTTTCTTTTGCATGTATAGCTCACGCAAACTCCATTTATTTCCATGAAATCTGCGCTTTTCCTTTTCTAAAGATTGAGCTTCCAGTTGTTTTTATGATCTCCTTTTCATTATATTGTAGTTGCTTCAGATGTTTGATTTCTGTTTTCTAGTAGCTTTTTTGGCGTATAGGAGCATTAAGGTCCTTACCCCTTACTATGCCTAAGCAGTTCAGATTCTATATCGCAACTCAAATCATTTTTTTGCTTACTACCATTTGTTCTCCCCAACATTTCTGACAAATTAGTATGGAGAGAACTTTTAAAATCTGGTAATTTACTGCATTTCTAGAAAACATGTTCTCAGTTTTCTCCCTCTTCCCCATCATGTCTCCAACATTTACCATCTACCCAAGGACAAATCTTGTGAAGTATAAAAGTACCTATCCAAACACTTAATTGGAAGAATCCTAGATTTTGCATGTTTGGTAGCCCTACAGGCTTCTTTCTTTTCTGTTCTAATTTCTATTTCTCTTCGCATTTCTCAGCTTTTTCTAATCTTGTCTGATTGAGTCTTATAATTATCACAGTCCACAGGATAAAGCAAACTTCTGTGCAGGAATAGCTTATTCATGCGTGGAAGGGACTGTTCACATGCAGCATGGCAGTGTGCCATGCATATTCATCAAGGCGTGCTGCCGTGCTCTAATACGTACACGGGGATGTGTACGAGTGCAGGGGGCATGTGTGAGAGCAGTGCTCTCATAATACACATGCCCCCTGCACACCAGAATTGCCGTACGGCAGTTTAAAAAGAGCAAGATCGCTCGTCATCCCCCCCAACCTGTTAGAGTAAGAAATCTGGAAAAAGGCATAAAAAAGGGGGACAACTTTTAAATATTGCTATTATAAACTTAGAAAGTTGATAAAATAACAGGTTTTGCATTGGCATGGATTTTCTGAAGGGTATGAAGTCTAAAACGCAAATGTCTTGTCATTATTTTCAAACTTCATTCTTTAATGATGTGCCAGAAAGCCACAGGTTTATGAAAAGTGGACCAAGAATATAAGGCAAATATCCAGATATACTGTAAAAAGTTACGTTATCAACATTTGCAAAGCACAGCCCCCAACAAATAAATTGTTTTTTTTTTTTTTTCCACATCTGCAATAAAGTTTAAGCGTAGCTGCACAGGTGTGCTCATTGCTTAACTATGTTTAGCTCAGCTTAAAGGGCACAAGAAGTAAAATAGCAATAGACATCCAACACAAGCAGTAGTGTAGTGGTTAGAACATACACTTTGCATGTAGTCATTCACGACTCGAGCCCCACCAAAGCCATTTCCATTTTGTATGTGAAATCAGTACAATTTTAATTTATTTGTATATTTATGTATTAAGTAACATGTATTTCTCAACCAGAGTAGTGTAGTAGGCCCAGATGTGAGGTGTCAATGTACTGAAGTTGTGAAACCCCCATTTAAACACGTGCCCCATACAGTATAGTTGCACAAGAATATAGTGTAATGAAAGCACATAGGGAGATGTCATGGAAGGTAAATGTAAAAGTATAAATGTGTACGTAAATATTTAATTTTATATCATACAATGACTGGCCATTAACATACAGAAATGAGTACGCTAATTGGCCAGCCCAAACAGACTGCCTGTTGCAACTCTGAGAGTATGCAGATGTAAAAAGGTCCAGATGCCTGGACTGTTTCCATTTGTATATCACCTGTGTGTATTTCCAGTCTGCAGAGATAGCAATGGGGAAATGAAGATCTCCGCTGTATTTTGACCATATCTCGCTATGTGTGACGTGTTGAAGAACTCGTATAGCCTAGCAAGATATCATAAAAAAATGCAATGGAGGTCTTCCTCTCAACAGAGAAAGGAAGATCTCTGTTGCCTTTTTAATATGTCTCACTATGTCATAAGAGTTCATCACTTCGTATAACATACCAAGATATGTTTATATAAAACAAAAAAAAGCAATAGAGATCCCCCTACCTCTGTCGCTACCTCTGCACAGCACTGATGTACTGCGTAAGTGTGGGAACATGTCCCTTACGCATGTGCAGTACATCAGAAATGGCCCAGGATACCGGAAAACTGTGGAAGGGCAGCATGGAGGCATGATACAATGACATTTATTTAAGAAAGGTAAGTATTGTTTACTTAAATGTCATCATAGGTTCATAGGTAGGTACTAGGCTATCTGCCCGAGGGCATTTATAAGCCTAGCCAGAGTGTGTCGGCTTTTAATAGCAATAACCCACGGCTGGGTTTGGGCAGTGCTGGCATTGTATGGTTGAGGGCATTGCCCTTGTGACAAAACCACACAAACTGTGGGTAAATCCAGCATTACCCACACCCAGCTGTGGTTATTGCTTAAATATAACATTGTACGTATGATATGCATAAATGTGCCTTAATCAGTTTGTATCCCTCAGACCTAGTTCTGCCCAGCAACAAAATAGACAGCCCTACCAAGTTTCAAACCCAGGACAGTGTCCTCAACACTCACACCAACATAACACTATACCATCTGACCTGTGAGATGTTGTAGTGCTTTAACGAACATATCCTGCCACCAGGTCATTTAACATTAATCAAAAAAAACAGTCCCAAGTGTTGAGCCTATGACCCTGAACATTTTAATGGGAGGAATGTACCAATACACCAGCTGAGCTATAGGAATTACTGTTGCTTTTTCAAACATGTCTTGCAATAGAGGCATACAACAAAAGTGTTGTGGAACCTTTTGTGCGTTGTATTTAGATATGTACAAAACAGTGTAAGAAACTTCTCTGTGTGGAAGATTTTTAGTCCATATATCTCTAGTTAATCACTGTATATTAATCAGATCAGACAATAGTAGTAGAAGTAGCAAACTTAAACTCGTCTTAAAGAAAAAATAAATAAAAATAATAAAAAATATATAATTGTGCAGAATTACTGAGTATTCGAAAGTAATCCAAGCAAGGCAGGCAGTCTGTTTCCAGTCGAAAATCCCTTAAGTACACAGACAAGCGATCCAAGTAAAACAAAAATAGAGTAATACTTTCTTCACAAGCTTTCTAAATATAATCAAGCAAGGGAGTGGTGCTGTAAAACAAAGTGTTATTGGCACACATGTTAAATTCACATCCCTTCCCCCATCAGTGTGACATTCGAGCTGGTCCTGCCGTACTTAGGAGCCGTCATAATAATATAACCCTTATGTAAATAAAATTTATAATGATGTGGTACCTCTTATTTAACCAGATTATTAAGTAGATTATTAAGTCTGTGATTTTATCCAAGACAATATGTCTGGAAATATATCAACCTTAGTCCATTTGGCAATCAAAAAATATGTATAAATATATATATATATATATATATATATATATATATATATATATATATATATATATATATATATATATATATACAGTTTGCATGTAAAAAAATCAGTTGTAAAAATCATATTCTGTTTTCATAACCTATTGTTAACAAATATCGCTTTCGTCTTTCTGGACTTCAGGTCTGTGTACAAGAACCTTAAAAACTATCTATAAAAATGTTATTGTATAATTAGTTAGTATTGTTATATCTTGTTCGGTATATATTTCTCTGAGGTACAGGCCAACACGGAAGGACTGTGGCTGACCAAGTTCGCAGATGACTGCAAACTGGGCGCCATAATCGACTGTCCAGCCGACACAAGCATCCTCCAAAAGGGCCTCATAGAAACAGACAACTGGTGCCAGAGCCATGGCCTCAAGCTAAATGCCAAAAAGTGTATAGTCATCCCCTTTGGGAAAAACAAAGTGCCCACAAATTACCACATAGGTGGTAATCCATTAAGTACAGAAGAAGTAATTAGGGAACTGGGGACCCAAGTTGATAGCAATCTCTCATTTGACAACCACGTGGCCAAAGTGGTTAGAAAAACATTTTATATAGCCCACCTAATCATGAAGGGATTCACATCTAGATCAGGAGAGGTTATCGTGCCTCTTTACTCATCCCTCATCAGGCCCATAATTGAGTACAATGCCCCTTTTGGGCTGTACCTTACCAGACACCTGCAGCAACTGGAAAGACCCCAAAAGTACCTCACCAAGAGGATCAAAGGGCTCAAACAGATGCCATATGCTGCCCGGTTAAAGAAACTCCAGCTCTACTCAGTGGCATACTGCCTGTTCAGAGGCGATCTGTGCCTGACGTATAAAGCCATGTCCAACCCGGAATTAATGGACATGCTGCACCTCAGAAAATCCAAATCCCATCGAGCTATGCACTCGAGAGACTTGGACCTCAGCACTGAAATAAATAGGACATGCTGGAGGGACAGATTCATAACCCAGAGTCTCCCTTCACTCTGAAATAAAATCCCAGTCCAGGTTAGGCAGAGTCCCTCATTGACTCTCTTCAAGAGGAATCTTGATGAGTGGATGGGAGATCGTAGGTTTACCCCGGGTATCACTTCTGTGTCACTGTTAGACAGAGGCACAGTATACTAACCTCAGTCAGTACTCATCTTTTCCGAACTGTAATGTGACCTATGACATGAACAATCAATCTGTTGGCCACCAGATATGGAGTATACAAATCTTACAATATGCTGGATGCATATGTGTGCACACCCTTCAAAGAATGTCATTGCAGCAGCTTGTGATTTACTGACTACAGTCTGCTTGGGAACACAAAAGCCATCAAGTAAAGGCACTCTGACTAACACCAAATAACAGTCTGCTGTCCAAGTGGGATAACCATGAAATATGCTCAGTTGCCTGCAACAGCCATGGCTTGCAGACCGCGTACAAAGCAGCAAGGGGATCTTGAAAGCTATCTGACAAGAGTGGGGTACATTACCACAGCAGTACATACACCATGGAATGCAGTAGAGACCATTGTCAAAAGGTGGAGTGAATATGGGACAGTATTGCTGTTGACAAGAAACTGATGTTCCTCCAAAAATGATGACAACACATCAAGACTTGGCCAGGGAGGTTGCCAGGGGACATACAGCAACAGCAAGAGAGTTGTAGGAACTACTTGGTAGTACTGGTGTTCAGTACTACCTGTGAGAACACTCTCTCATATTCTGCATACGTCTGGCCTATGGGGTAGAGTCAGAAGATGGAAGCATATCCACACACCAGAAACAGCCAGGGGTGGATACAAATTGCTATACAGCACATCATGTCTCCCAAAGGCAGGTGTGAAAATGTGTTATGGTGTAATGAGACTAGGGATCGACCTCACAGCCACAATACCAACAGGTATGTGTGGTGCACAAGCAACACCTCTCATAACCTGAACACCAGCATCCCCATGGTGAATCACACTGGTGGCAGCAGCCTGCTGTGGGGCTGCTGTTCCACAGACAGAACAGGGCCTTGTAGCCGTGGTGGTGGGAATTCCGAAGATTTCCTAATAACACTCACTTCTGTCTAGAATCCATCGGGCGTCTGCAAGATCGCTGACGATGAGGAGGTGTGTCAGGCTTTGACATGACAAAGAACTGCAGCATACATCCAAAGCTACCTAAGAATGGCTCCACCTGAGCACAAACATGAGGTATGGATTGGCCCGGCCAGAGCCTAGACTTACACTAGATAGAAAACCCAAGTGTGACCTGATGAGGGCTGTGCACATGATCTGCCCATGCATTCTGACAGTTGGGTGACTTTGCATGGAAGAGTAGCCAAATAATGCCAAGTTAGGATGTGCCATGGTGATGGACACCTTCACAAGGAGAGTGAATACTGTAAGCCACTTAAAAGTTGCTTCAACATCTTGTCATTTTAATTGTGTGCATGCATAATTAATCAACATATTGTACATATTGCAGTCATCATTTTAAACGTATCCAATGTATTTGTTTATCGATTGGATTGCACAGGTCATATATCACATGGAAGATGGGTGACATTTGAATGCATTATTGTGGTTTCATCCTCTATATTACAAGGACATGGCATGTTAATGGGGCTGTGTACACTTATACATTCACTGCTCGTTTGCAGATCTGACACTCGCATGTATGTCATTAATCAGTGATGTTACTCCTTAGATCATTCCATGTATGTCTCGGAGAAACACGGGGGTTATGAGAAATAGAGCAGACATGAGCCAGACCACTACACATCCTGTGAGGATATGTACAGTTGTGAGGTATATTCTGTAGTACTCGCCACTGTGCTATACAGATGGACAGCAATGATGTGTACATGGCTGCAGTCTGTGCTGGGGAACGACCATCGCATACAAACACTATTCACGTATCCCAGAGCTCTGTATTGCCAGTTGCATGTTGTACAACTGGCTGCAATGCATGATGTTGACAGCCGTGTGCCATGCATGTCACCATGTAGGTAATGGGTGGTCTGTGTAATAGATTTGTGCCACCTCACCTGTAATTGTGTGTGTGTGTGTGTGTGTGTGTGTGTGTGTGTGTGTGTGTGTGTGTGTGTGTGTCAGCCAACCTCAAAGTGCAGGTATTAATGTACATATGTTTTCTTCCTCTCGCAGGTGGCAATGGGGTCTGGGTTCTCCCCTGTTTCGAAACAATGTCAGTATCTCTACAGACTCTGCCAATGATGATAGGAATACTGAGGCACAGGTGGGGTTGTCAGGGGCTGAATCTGTGCCATTAGTTGGCATCCCACTCTTGTGCACGCCATCACTGCACACAGTGACAATGGCCACACATAACCTGTCACCAGTGGCCACAGATGGACAATTGGCAGGTGGTGGCATTGAACAGGCTAGTGTGGTGACTATGGCAGGTGTGAGTGTAGATGCTGGCCATAGCCAGTGTGCAGGCAAGGTCTCACACAGGCAGATGGACAGGGGTGCTTGCAGGAGGAATGCTGTTCATTGGGCCACTGTTGCCAGTGCCACAGAAGGAGTCATCAGACGCATGTTCCATGCTGTCGTGGATGCACAGGCACATAGTGAACACCACACCACACAAATACTCAGGGCGGTGGATGCAACTGTCCCTGATGTATGTGGTGACATACATGACCTTGTTGGGTCCACATATCAAAATACTGAGGTGTGGATCCAACCACAAATTAATCACCTTGGGAATCCACCCCCACCCCACTGCAAAGGTAACCACCATGAAAAACACCTCCAAAGCTAACCTTGGGCTCCTTAAAACAGAGGTGGCTAAGTTCATAGCACCCATGCAAATGGAGAATAGTTGCATGACCACCAGATCATACACCAATGCACTGTATGAACATATGCATTGATCTCACCATGATCAACGTTGTCCTCCAAAACAGGAAGCCAATGTGATGGTCCCCTGCCATGCACAAACACGATAATGGAACAAATAAACTGATGCGGAAAAATGTGAAGTCCCAAGACCAGAACAACTCCCTTATTGGCCTCAACAAAAGATTGAGATCACTCATCAAGTCTTCTAAAGCTAGCTATGAAAACAGAATTGCAGCGGATAGGAAAGGCAAACACAAGGCCTTCAGTAGGTATGTGGATAATCTCCACGCCAATACCCAGATGTACTCTGAGCTACTGCGTAATGGTACCGCCTATACCGAGCCAAAAGATATTGGCAATATACTGTCCTACAGATTCAGTGCTAATGTGACCCCTCTCAGCCCCCCCCCCCCAAAGGACCAATCACAATACCAGTAGATTGCCAGACACCCAGTATTATTGCTACACAGGTTAAAATAGCACTGTCCAAGGCCAGGAGTACATCTTCTATGGGACCTGAGAATATCCCTGGCTGTGTTGTACATGAACGACAGAGTGACCTAGCACCACACCTGTGTGCCCTGTTCAGTCACAGCCTCAACTCAGGTTTTGTCCCTACCAAATGGCGCACTGCTACAGTCATCCCTCTCCACAAAGTAGGCGCGACTACAAACCCTGGGAACTATCACTCCATTAGCCTGACAAGTCTGATATGCAAAGCTATGGAACACATCATCATGGACCTAATAAACAAGGATATAGGGAATCTCCAAAGTCTGGATCCCACACAGTTTGTTTTTGTGAAGGGTAGATCATGCCTGCTCAACTTCTTTGAGTCTGTCACTAGAGCTGTGGATGATGTCAAGGTGGTCATACAGCCTACCTTGATCTGGCCAAGGCCTTTGATACCATTCCCCACTCTGGAATCATAGAAAAAGTCACTAAACTAGGTATACAGCCCTATATCACTAGGTGGGTTGCAAACTGTCTCACAGAGAGAACCCACAGTGTGAAAGTAGCTGACTCCAAGTCAGACTGCTGACCAGTCACGACTGGAGTCCCACAGGATTTGGTCCTGGGTACTCTCCTGTTTGGTATCTACTTCTCTGAAGCCCAGGCCAGCACGAGGGGACTGTGGCTGACAAAGTCTGTGGATGATTGGAAGATGGGAGATGCTACTCCCCCAAGTGATGTTGGCTTCCTTCAGAAAGGCCTCAGTGAGACCAACGACTGGTGTCGGAACCATGGCCTTAAGCTCCATGCCAAAAAATGTGTTGTCATCCCTCTCTGAAAAAACCCAGTTCCCTTGAATTACCACATTGATGGTAGTTCACTGAACACAGAAGGTGTTGTAAGAGATCTTGGAACACAGGTTGACAGCGACTTCTCTTCTGACCACCACATTGCCACTGTGGTCAGAAAGTCCTTTTATGTGGTACATCTCAAGGGTTTTGCAGCCAGGAAGAAGGAAGTCATTGTCTCCCTCTATTCTTCCCTCATTAGGCCAATCATAGAGTACAATGCCCCATTTGGCATGTACCTCACTAGACACCTGCAACAACTGGAGAGGCTAAAGTACCTCACAAAGAGGATCCCAGGCCTTAAACATTTGTCCTGTATGGACAGACTTAAACTCCGATTTTCTTTCTCATATCACTTACTTAGAGGCGATCTCTGCTTAACCTGCGAAGTCATGTCTGACCCAACTCTGTTTGAATTGCTACATCTAAAGCAATCCCAGTCCCTCTACACCACACACTCCAGAGACCTCAACCTCATTACCACAATCAACAGAACGTGTTGGAGGGACAGGTTCCCAGAGAGGATACCCAGAGACTGCCCATGCTATGGAATAGCCTTCCCATGCATGTCAAGCAGAGCATCTCACTGGCTCTCTTCAAGAGAAATCTTGAGTGGATGGGAAATAGAAAATTCACCACAGGGATCACTCCAGCGGCTCTACTCGACAAAGGCACAAGGGACTACTGTCGGGTGGCATGATGCCAGGTTAATCCTATGGGCTAGGCTTGTAAAGGCTCCAGGGCCGTTAGCCTAGTACACACACCTTATATATATATATATCTAATCTATATATATATATATATATATCTATCTATATATATATATATATATATATATATATATATATATATATATGTACATACATGATGGGAGATATATGCGTGTGTGTGTGTGTGTGTGTGTGTGTGTGTGTGTGTGTGTGTGTGTGTGTGTGTGTATGTATGTATGTGTGTATATATATATATATATCTATATATCTATATATCTATATGTATATATATATATATATATCTATATATCTATAATCTATATCTATATATATATATATATATATATATATATATATATATATATATATATATATATATATTTTTTTTTTTTATACCTCCCACACCCCTCATTAAGGAAACCACCGTTAAGAACTTCTCCAAAGCCAACTTCATGCTTCTTAAGACAGAAATGGCTAACTTCATGACACCCATGGATTGGAAAATAGAGTACGACTGCTGAATATTACACCAATGCACTGTATGAACACACACACAAGTGCATGGATTGTGCCATCCCAAATGTAACCAAGATGCTCTCCTCCCAGTAAAGGAAGCCAAACTGGTGGTCCCCTGCCATAAAGAAACTGTACAACAGAAGGAAGAAACTGTTGCAAAAAAGGAGTAAACTCCCATGATTGTAAGAACCCCCTTATCAGCCTCAGTAAGAAGCTGAGATCCCTCATAAAATCCCCCTAAAGCTAGGTACAAAAAGAAAATTGCAACTGATTCTAAAGACATTCACAAAGCATTCTATAGTTATGTCAAGAATCTCAATGGCAACACTCAGATCTGCTCTGAGTTACAGCACAATGGCAGTAAATATACGGAACCAACTGATATTACCAACATTCTGGCAGATAAGGTGCAGGGTTTGAGTCTCACAAGGGATAATTGGCTAGGCTTAAAATGGCTCACAAGGGCAGTTGACTTAGTACTAACCTATGAACCTATGAACATCTATGAGTTCAGTGCTAACTTTACCCCCCCACCTACTAAAGGGCCCATCTCAATGCTGGATGAATGTAAAGCCCCTGTAATCACAGCCACACAGGTAAAAAACACACTCTCCAAAGCCAAGAATACAGCATCCATGGGACCAGACAACATCCCAGGCTGTGTTCAGCACAACCTACAGAACGAACTGGCACACCACCTAAGTACCATGTTCAGTCATAGCCTCACTTCAGGCTTTGTGCCTACTGAATGGCACACAGTGATGGTTATCCCACTTCACAATGGGAGAGCCACCACAGATGCTGGGAACCACTGCTCCATCAGCCTGAGAAGCCTGATCTGCAAGGCCATGGAGCGTATCATCATGGAAATTATAAACAATTACATAGGTAACCTCCAAACTGTGGACCCCACCCAGTTTGGGTTTGTGAAAGATGCATGATGTCACCTAAACCTGATTGACTTCTTTAAAGCAGTCAACCAGAGCCAAGGACAAGGCCAAGGTGGTTCACACAGCCTACCTAGACCTTGCCAAGGCCTTCAACAGCATCCCCCACCCTGGAATTACAGAAACTTATTAAACTAGGCATAAATACCTATGTCACAAGATGGGTTGCCAACTGGTTTGCAGACCAAACCCACACTGTGAAAGTAGCAGACTCCAAATCTGTCTCCAGACCAGTGACAAGTAGAGTACAACAGGGTTCAGTCCTTGGTCCTCTCCTATTTGGCATCTACTTCTCTGAAGTTCAGTCTAACACAGAGGGTCTATGGTTAACAAGGTTCGCAGACTACTACAAACTGGGAGCCATTATTGAATCCCATAAAGATGTGGATAGTCTACAAAAGGGCCTCACTGAGACAGATGCCTGGTGTCAAAGCCATGGCCTCAATCTCCATGCCAAATAATGCATTGTCATCCCCTTTGGGTAAAACTCTGTGCCCATGAACTACTACATAGCTGCTAGTACACTTTACACTGAAAGTGTGATGAGACCTAGGTGCACGGGTGGATAGTAGTCTTTCCTTTGATAACCACATTACCACAGTACTCAGGAAATCCTATGTTGCACATCACATGACAACAGGTATCTCATCCAGAAAAAAAGAGATAATTGTGCCTCTCTACTCATCCCTCATTAGACCTATTATACAGTAAAGTGGACTGTTTGGTATGTATGTCACAAGACATCTACAACAACTGGAAAGTCCACAGAATTACCTCACAAAGAGGATCACTGGCCTCTAAGAGATGCCGTACGCAAACTGTCTCAAAATACACCAGCTTTAATACATTGCATATTAACTACTCTGCGCTGATCTCTGCTTAACATACAAAGGCATGTCAAACCTAGAGCTGTTGGACATGCTACATGTAATGAAATCCAAGTCCCTCCAAAACACATGCTCCAGGGAGCTAAACCTTGTCACCACAATAGACATAAGATGCTGGAGGGATAGATTACTGTCCATAACACTTCCCTTACTCTGGAACAAACTACCCATTTATGTGAAACAGAGTTCCTGATATCCCTCTTCAAGTTAAATATTGACATTTTGATGGTAAATAGGAAATCCATCCCACGATTCACTTCTTTGTGTCTGCTCGACAGGGGCACGGGAAATTATTCGTCTTTTGTGGCGAAAGCCAGGGAATCTTGTTGGCTTGGCTTATATAGGCCCTAGGGCCAATAGCCTAGTATCTACCTATGCACATGTATACATGTATATATGTATGTATGTGTGTGTGTGTGTGTATGTGTGTGTGTGTGTGTATATATATATATATATATATATATATATATATATATATATATATCTCCAAATGATGTGAGTAGATAAGCTGAGAGGGTTGTTGTAGTAACACTGTTCCTGCTAACATATATCGGCAGAAATATCACTTCATGTTTTATTTTTGTTTATTAATCCTTTATTTACTATGTAACAGTATTTTTATATTTTTGTATATTTGTGTAGAGCTTTTCTCCCCGGGCCTCTACTGAAAATGGAAATATATCCAGCTAGACTAGCCCAGTCAACAAATGTAAAATAAAAATAAAATAAATAAAATATCACCTTAGTGCATTTTATAGTTAATGTCCAGAAGCCAAAAGAAAGAACCACCTTAACAGATATAAGCATACATAATTTGATGGTTATGCTACTGTGCTGTGGAGATTCTATACATAATTATTGAAGGCCTTGTGGTTGTCTTCACTATCTGCTGCATTCATGTTTTCATAGCTTTGATGAGAGATCTCAACCTTTGGTTGAAGCTGATAAGGGAGTATTTCCAATCTTGGGATTTCACCTTATTCCACATCAATTTCCTCCTTCGGTTGTAGAGTTTCTTTATGGCAGGATACCACCAGATTGGCTTCCTTTTTTCTGAGGAGAGCATCTTGGTTGTATTGCATATGGTAAGATCTATGCATTTGTATCTGTGTTCGTACGGTGCATTGGTGTAAGATTCTGTGGTCATGCAACTAGTCTCCATCTGTATGGGTGCCATGCAGTTAGCCATCTCTGTTTGTAGATGCCCAAAGTTAGCTTTGGAGAAGATTTCATGATGGTTACCTTTGTGGGAGGGATGTGGATTTCCAAGGTGATTAGTTTGTGTTAGTATCTAATCAGGGAAGAGTTGACTATTGGTGTAGAGCAACGTTCACCCATGTTAGTAATGACCAGGTCAAGGATGTTGCCACCTCTAGTGGGAGTAAGAATGAGCATGTCCAGGGCATTGGAATTAATGAATTCCAGAAAGCATTGGCCAAGTGTATTGGTACATGAGTATTTTATTCCATTTAATGGTGGGGTAGTTGATGTTGGCCAGTATGAAAGTGTTAGGTTGGAACCTAATATTCCTTGGGGTGCTTAGGAATGGGGAGTGTGAGTCTTGGGCCTTGTTTGTGGACCTACAACAGGCTATGACCTGTATTGCTGTCTTACCCAGTGTTAGGTGCACCTGAAGTATCTCAGGTGCATTGTGTTGTGCTAGCAGTCTGGAGGTGTGCGCATCCATTATGAATATTTAAACACTACCACCTTTGCAGTTTCAGTCCAAAAGGCGGTGGTGTAGCTCTCTTATTTTCAACATCCTTGTTAATTACTCCCTACGACAAACCTATTCCACAATTCAACAATGCTGAAATACTCCTCACCCTCCTACAAGTCAACAAGCATAAACACATATGTCTTGTATCTCTCTATATCCCCCCTGGTGACAATATCTTTACATTAGAAGACATCCTCTCTTGGCTCTCCAACAACATTAGTAATGAAACCATAATTTTAGGCGATGTAAATATCAATTGGACCTCCATTCAATCTCCAACCAACCCCCTTAACATTAACCTATATAACTTCTCCCAGCTAATCAGCGAAGTAACTCGTCCATCTAAAAACCTTTCCTGTGGCAGTATATTAGATTGGATCCTTGTCTCACACCCACACTATCACTCTGACAGCGGTATTCTTCCCGTCGCTCTAAGTGATCATTTGCCCATCTTCACTTATCGACTCCCCTGCATCTCTCAATTCCCCCACACTTATATTACTACCCGCAACCACAAAATTTCAACCCAACAAACTTTTCAAATTCTCTAAAAGCGATTAATTGGAACAATCTAAAGACACTATCCTTAGATGATGCAGTCTCCCACTTTAACTCTACATTCTTAAAGATACTTGATTCCCAAGCCCCCTTAAGGACAAAGCGAATAAAAAATAACTCTGCCCCCTGGATTACCAAAATACATTAGCAGCCATGCCTCAGAGATAAAGCCTGGGCACTTTACCAGAAAATTAAGACCACCAAATCCCACATTGAATATAGAATACTGCGAAACAAAGTAAAAAAGCTTACTATCTCTGACAGACAAAATTATTTCTTTACCCTTCAAAACAATAATAAAACAAATCCACAGAGATTCTGGAAAGGAATCTCTACCCTCCTTAACCCTAGCAAACCACACACCCCCACCCCTGATCCAAATGCCCCAGACCTAGACTTGGCTACTCAATTTAACTCCTTCTTCATTGACTCTATTAGCAAACTAACTTCCTCCTTTTCTACTTCCACCTTATCATCCAATACCCCCTCACCCTCTCCATAAAAAACCACCATGCACTTCTCTTACTTCCCCATTCCCAGCTACTAACTCTTCACCTCGCTAACTTCCTCATCATCCTTACCAGTATCAAATACTTTCCCTCCCCACTCTGCTCCCTTCTCATTAAAACCTATACCCATTTCTACAATAAAGAAACTCCTTGAAAATTGAAGCCCGGCACTAATGCACCTGATAACATCCCCTCATACTTCCTAAGCATAGCTGCTGATGGAATTGCCTATCCCATAAGCATTCTCATCAACCGCTCAATCCTGGAATGTACAGTGCCCCAACTCTGGAAACAAGCCTTCATCATCCCCCTCCATAAAGGTGGAAAAAACTGCAGTGTTAACAACTTTCGCCCAATTGCTATCCTGTCCCCCATTTCTAAGCTACTAGAAAAATGTGTCCAACTTCAACTACTACCATATCTTTTAGAAAATAACCTTCTTACATCTACACAACATGGCTTTAGGCCAAACCATAGCACCATGACAGCCCTCCTATCCTTTCTTGAAACCATCAATAAAGCACGTGATTCCGGGAAAATTGTCTCCACCCTACTACTTGACCTTTCTAAGGCCTTTGATACTATCTCACACAGTCTGCTCCTAACTAAACTTTCCAACCTTAACCTTTCTCCCTCCTCTATAAACTGGTTCTCCAGCTACCTATCAAACAGACACCAAGCTGTAAAATGGAAAAAGCCACTTCCTCTTTTCTCAATACCCCCACGGAGTTCCCCAAGGCTCCATACTTGGTCCTCTTCTCTTTAACATATTTATAAATGATTTTCATAAATCTATCCCATTCTCTGACATTATCCAATATGCTGACGATTCTACCATTATTTGCTCTGCCTCATCTGTCCCTAAGCTTCTAAAGCTCACACAAGAAGCCTTCTCAATTACTGAGCATTGGATGAAAACAAACCACCTAGCTCTAAACGCCTCCAAAACCAAACTCATGGTATTTACCCCCTCTAAAACTACTCCCTTCAATACAAACAATTTCTTGATTATAAGTCAAAACAACTCAATTCTAGAACTAGTGCCTGAAACTAAGTTACTTGGTGTCCAAATTGACAACCAGCTTAATTTCAACTCTCATCTTCAACTAAATATTAAAAAAACCCACCAAAAGCTGGGTATGCTCTACCGTCAAAACCATTACCTCACAAAGACCTCTAAAATCGCTCTCTCCTCTTCCTTTCTTATTCCCTCCCTGCTCTATGGCTCACCTCTCCTAACAAATCTTCAGTCCTCTCTAAAGAAACAACTTTCCTCTTGCTACAATAAGATCGCCAAGTTCGCTAGCGGCCACAGGTCATCAACCCACCACTGTTCCTCTCTCCAAAAACTAAACTGGCTTGAACTTCCTCATCAGCTCAACTACATTCAGCTCACCCTAGCCCATAAGCTCATAAATAACCCCTCTCTCTGTCCCTCCCTGTCTTCTGCTTTTAAGTTACATCTACCAGACAGAGTCTTAAGGTCTAACAACCAAAACCTACTAGAAGTACATAAACCAACACTTCCCCCAGGCAAATACCTTCTATCCTCTAACCTAGCCCGTCTTTGGAACTCACTCCCACCATCCATTCGTACCACCTCTAATCTTTATACATTCAAAAAATCTCTACACACACATCTAAAGTTGCAATGGGAATGTTCCTGTTCTCATCCATCATAAAAATATGGAACTCTTTATCCTTCATCCATTCTTAAGCTATTCAACAAAGCCTACTTAACGTATCATTCCCTTCATAACTACATTCATTTATAACAAAACAACTCTACCTCTCTAAAGTCATTACACAACTCACATCTATTTTACCTATTTCTATTACACTGTATTATATGAATGTTACCTCAAATGCAAAATCAATGACTGTATCCTATTTTACATTTGTATAAGTATCTAAGCTATCTATTGTTTATTCCTGCCCTCTGGTTTGCTTTAAGGGCTTTTTAAATTGTTTGTACCTATTTTGTGTGTCTGTGTTTTGGAGCTTTTCTCCCCAGGACTCCATTGAAAACGGGTTCTTTTAGGCCCAATGGACTATCCTGGTAAACCAACTGCAAATAAATAATAAATAATAAATAAGTTCTGGGCCAAACAGATCTGGAATGAGTGATGACCTCTTCATGCAGGTTTGCTTCCTGCTGCCTTGAACCAGTTCTGTTACAGCACAAATGTCGATCTTTTCCAGTTTAAGGAGTGCTTTGAGCGAGTGCATTTTGAAATGTAGACCTCCAGTGTTGAGCAGTATGATCCTCAGATTTACATTTGTTTGTAGCTGTTACAGTGGTACTGTGGTGCTTGGAATACTGCCTAAAATGCCACTATAGGGGCAGCAAGAGCATTGGCCAGTATCTGGAAGCCCAGGGTTGACAGATGCAGGCCATCTGTGGCAAAGGATCACAGTCTGTCACACATGTCATCCCAGGCCTACAGATAGTGGAACCCCTTAAAATGATACCAGAAATGTAGCCAGTTGTTGAAATCAATTGTTTTCAGCTTGTACTGTGGTATCATTCTGGGTGATGGTAGGATGCTGCCCAGGGCTAGGGTCGTATCCGTCTGGGCTACATAGTCGGACAGCTCCTCCATGTCTGTTTCCATATAGTCCAGGGAGGTACGTCTCGGGTCATTCACACCCACATGTACAATGACAGAGTCATATGTGTACCTGTTGTTGAGGGACCTCAGTGTGTAATTTATGTGGCAGATCCTGGCGCCTGACAGGCAGCTGACTGCCACTTTCTCCTTTTTCAACCTAGTGAGTGGGACATCACTGTTTATCACTATCAAGTCAACTATGCCTAGTGTTTGGCCATGCTGTTTTGCCTTGGGCGCTTTGGTTGACTGGCACACTGTTTAGGAGACCTATGTATCTTGTGATTAATGGTGTGTGTGGTGGTGGAGTACATGTCTGCCTTGGAGGTCTTTGCTGTTTGTGCAGCTTTTTTTTGAGAGTCTGGGTGTGTGGTTTGTGTTTCTATATGAAGGCAGTGCTGGGGTGTGTTCCGGAGGGCTATGTGTTCCATGTAGTGTGGTGCAAGTGTTGAGTCTCCTCTCGACCACCTGTTCTGGTCTTGGCTGGGGAGTGTGCGGCTTTCAGTTTGGATATACAAGTGCATCACTTGCAGGTCTGAGTGTAGAAAGGTAAGAGGTGAGGGTTGTCAGTATACATGAGGCAGTTGCTACATTGCCTCAGGATAGCCAAGCTCAGCAATTAATAGGTGAAAGCACAGGGAACTGACCTGTAGACATGCCTGGAGGGGTGCCAATTAATAATAATAATTACTGGAGCTGTGTCCTAATAGAATGCTTAGTGCTGTTAGCACTTTTGTGTGCTAAAATACTTGCTACAAGACGTCTGGTAAAGTGCTAAAGTAATAAGCTATTAACGTGCAGGAGAGGAGAGAACTAGCGTATCTAAGTGACAAATTGAAGAGCAGACTTGGGCAACAGTCAGAAGCTAACATACAGTCCTGGATACAGCAAATCTGTATCTGGTTTAGACTAGTTACAGGAAAGGTAACTAACTAGTATTTTAATAGTCAAATGTCTGGCATATTATATTCGTCTCCATGGTAGGTATAGCTGGTGTACAATGGATGTGTGAGTGCATATCACATGTGCAACCACTCATGTATACACGTGTCCCATACAGTATACTCACATCCCTTGCTACTGTAATGACAGCACATATAGGCATGTTATGTAAAGGAAATAATATACAACTGGCCTGCAACAAAATATACGACCCTTGCAGGTTTTGAACACAGGAACCTGTATACAACAGTCAAATCTTATAACAACTAAGCCATCTGAGCTGTACTACTTTATGATGGTTTCAGTCATAGCATGCAGTGCAGTTGGTTTATCGTAGGGAAGGAAGACTGTGGAATCAGTAATGATTTAGTTGTCAATAACTTGCAGCACTGGCAGAGCCAAGAGCACCTTAGTACAATTCTGGACCACACCAGATGAAGTTGGGGGACCAGTCTATGGACATACAAAACACATTGGTAATGATACAAAGGGACCCATGCCACTGATATCTGCTGCCACCCCCTACATAGTACAACTAATAAGTACACTGCTACAAATTCAGAATAGGCCATACACAATGGCCAGACATACACTGACCTCTTAGCAATATAACTAAAATGATTGAAGATAGTAAAACAGACAACCAGCCATCAGTACACACAAATGTTTTAATGTGTTTTGCCGTCAAGTATTACAACATTACAAAACATATTTGTCAGGAAGCAATTGACACTTAATTACATATGTTCTTAAACTGTCTCCAGTTACACTCTTCAGTTAATCTCCAAGGGGATACAGTATCAAATGATGCAATGTAAATTGATTCTTCACATAACAATGGTTCTGTTACAAGTCTTTGATCAAACTGAGAAACGGACCTTTTCCAAAAAAGTGCATTGTAACTCACTGCAGTCCCCATGACGACATGTATGAAAGGTAACAGCTGTAGAATGTTTGTCCATGTAATAAGTATGATCTCTCACGTGTTCTAACAGACTGATTCTAAGGCATGTCCTACTATTCTGCAGACCCACCTCTTGACTGTACAGGGTTCTACATGCTGTCCAGCCTTTGCATTCATATGTATGGCACCTACCTCACTTAATGTGTCTTATTCCACAACATCACTGGGATGATAGCAGGAATGGCAGCACTAAATACTGATAAACCATACCTATCACCCTTCTACTGCATGACAACTAGACAAAGTCTGTCATATAAGTAGAGGACAGAGGTCCAAACACAGGGCCATATTTGAAATATTGCTGTTATACACTGAGAAAGTTGCTGGTGTTACAGGGTTGATTTCAACATCTCTATTCTGAGGGATATGAAGTCAGAATCACAAATGGATGTTGCCATTTACTGGCAGCAATGACCAGAGTATACCACTGATTTGCCAAGGACAACACCTGTCTGGATAACGCACCAAACATACCAGGCAAATCTCTGACCATAATGTGGATAGACCTACAGTTCAGAGCTATGCAGACACATAGCTTTCAGAGTGAAATCCATGCAGAAGTAGCATGTGCACACAAAGCCCATAAAAATAGCAGTATTCACACCATATAACAGCAATACTCACATTCGGTCCCCAAGTCTGTAACCTTCTCCACCATTTAGTTGGACTGTTTCCACAAGTCTTTTTGTAAGAGTTATTCCCACCTGCTGTGTGTAACACTCAGTAGCCATACAACTCCAGGATGTGTTCCTCACAGCCAAGGCAAAGGGACAACACCCACATTAAGTACTCAATTATAGGAGTGTGTTGCCATGACATTGGCTATTGGGGGAACTACCCAGCTGCTCTGCATGCAATTAACAAGTGGGGAACACCAATTGGTGCACAGGCCATCACCTGGGCAAGAGTACTACCTACAAAGGGCATGCAGACACCTATTCCAAACATCTGTCTACCAGTACTCCACATTAAGAAAACAAAGATGTGGAGCAACCTTCTGATGCATCCCAGTGCAGTGTGAAATAATAAAAAGGTATGTGAAATAAGTTGGCATATAAGTGAATGTAGTATGTGTTTTCTAATAATGGGAAATAGGATTTTGAAAGATTTATGTCTGAGCAATACTTGCTGCAGTGGTGTCCTTCTAAACAGCACCTATAGCCATAGCATCTACCACTGTCTGCTGTGACATAGAACACAGCTCAGGACCCTAACTCACCCTAGGAAAGGGCACACATAACAAACACTTGAGTGCCTGTCAAACAGTATGGACTGTGCCAATGCTAGGCCAGCTACAGGGATATTGTACATATCTATATGCTACCTGTGAATATGAGTATGATACACATGTTTGTCATGTAAATCTAAGTGAACTATATAGTGTGTATACACCTTCCATAGCCAGAGAACAGGCAAGATTCCACACATGTGGATGGACAGGGGTGCTCGTAGGTGGACTGCTGCCCATCATGCCTCTGCCACAAGTGCCACAGCAGGTGTCACCAGACACATGTTTCGGACTATCATGGAGGCACATGTCAAATCTAACACTGGACATATTCTCAGGGTCAAATGCAACACTTCATGCTATGTGACAACATCCTTGAGCTTGGAGATGCCCACCGTTATTATGCTAAGGTCATAGATAGATGGTTGGGTGAGATGGCAGCAATCCTCGACTGTGGGATGTCTGTGCCACAGCATGTGGCGGGAATTGGGCATGAGCCATGTGGACATAGGACAGCACATGTGCTGGGAGTACAATGATGTAAAACTGTAAACCATGGCCACATTTGTCACTCAAGCACACAGTCAGAATACTGATCTCCTACACAAAACATTCACACTTGGCATGACTGATATTCGAACTACTACCTACCAAGGTCTTGCTGTTAAAGTGCTCTGCATTTATCGCACGTGCCACGGAGAAAATAGGGTGGTGTGTTCCACAGTTCCTCTAAGGTGAACAACATCCACTGGCCTTACACAGTATGGCAATGGGAGATGTCCTGGCTGAGAATGGCCAGGAAATACTATCAGCTACAGAAATATACACAATGACCAACACAGATAGAGCCATGCACACATTTGCCACACCTGCGGTTAGCAGCCCTGCCTATCTTGTCATTCAGTCCATACTGTTAGAGTTTTGGCACACAGCACATGCCTTTTTGGGCTGAAGAGTGTCATCAGTTACCTGTATGGTCGATGGTGGCAGTGATCCTCATACAGTTGACCTGGGGACATGTACTGTGGCTACCATGGTGTAAAAATATTAAACCAAGCACCCCACTCACATTAGATATAGTACTCGCCAAAAAGTATACCTGAACTCCTTAAATTCCACACGAACCACAGAAACAGAAAAAAAAACAGTCCTTTTCTACTCAAATGACCACCACTGGACAATCTCTTAGCGTTTTCATTCACTTTTAATTGTGAACTTCTTCAGAAACAACTGTTCCCTACCCAAGCTTCCTTTTATATCTAATTGACAGTTAATTACAGGAAATGACATAACGTAACATTAACAACAAAAAAGATGGTTCTACATCAAATTGTTCTTTGTTAGTAGATCAGAATATAATTGAAAATGAGAACAGATTAAGTTATGCACAAGTAGCTTGCACTGAAAACAACAACATTGGGTGTAATGATGGCCCTTTTTCGATGGAAGAATATGGAAAGAAAAGGACTACCAAATGGTACAATATAACACAAAACAAGGGGAAGGGGAAAGGGAAAAAACAAGAAAAAGTGGTAAACAAAGAGATTATGGAAAGTTATGGTTTGGACATTTTAAATTTATCAGATATTAGTTTGTCTGTTGAAATTGAGAATGTTTTAAAGAAAGGTTTTTCTTTTATTCCTGCAGTAAAATGAATATTGGTAAACTTTTGGTTGATTTTAGATTGTATTTGAGAAAATTAAATCTCAATTACGTTATGCAGGACATTTTGAAAAGTAAAGACACAAACGTAGAAAACAAACTTACCAAATCTAGTACTTTTAACCCCCCCCCCTACAGACTACATTACATACATTTCAATCTATGTGTGAGAGAGAATTTAGAAGAGTAAATAATGAGAACTATAAAGACAACCTTACTGAAAAGGAACATCAAGCTCTGAATGCATTAAGTAAAAACAACAAAATTAGAACAATGAGAGCAGATAAGGGAGGAAAAATTGTCATTATGAATACATTAGATTACGAAAGGGCTATAGAAGACATGTTGAATGATGAAGCTGTTTACCAGCGTGTCAGTAGTGGAGAGATAAGCAAGAGTTACAACAAAATAGATGTAACACTTTTCAATATGTTTAGCCAAGGAGAATTAGACAATGAGAACTATACATTTGTGCAAGTGGATCATCCAAAGATAGCTACACTATTTGGCATTCCCAAGATTCAAATAGACTGTAAAAATCCACCATTTAGACCGATTATTTCGGCAAAAAATTAAAAGACTGAAAACATTTCAATTTGGTTAGATCATATTTTAAATCCTGTAGTTCAAAAATCTAGATATTATCTTAGAGATTCTTGGCATCTGCTAGAAATTTTGAGAAATTACAAAATAGAAAAAGAAATTCATTTTGGAACTTTAGATGTCAAGTCCCTATACACCTGAACAAGAAGCAGGTATAGAATACCTTAGAGAATATCTAACTAATTATACTGATTTTACAGGAGAAAAAATAAATACTGTATGTAATATGATGGAATTGGTGCTAGCGAACAATTTTTTCAAGTTCAATAAGGTTTTTTACAAACAGACATCTGGTGTAGTCATGGGGGCAAGGGTGGCACCAGCCTTTGCAAATTTGGTCATGGCAAATTGGGAATGCAAATTTCTTGAACAACATTCTAGTTTTGATAAAGTACAAATCTATTACAGGTTTATAGATGATTTGCTTTTTGTGTGGAAAGGAAGTTATGAGGAATTTACAAGCCTAGTACAAGATTTAAATTCCACAACAGATTTTTTTAGAATTTAAAATTAGTGGTTTTGGCGATTCCATAAACTACTTGGATTTACATGTTCATAATGACAAAGAGTAAAATAAATTTGTAAGTAAAATTTATAGAAAACCAGTGTTTGCTAACCAGTACTTGCACAAAGATAGTTTACATCCACAACATATGAAGAGGGGAGTTATAAAGGGACAGATCATATGTTTAAGTAGGTTGACATCTGACGATGACACATTTAGGGAAGAAGTCCAGTTCCTAAGAGGTCTTTTTTTTTCCAGAGGTTATGATATAAATTGGATAAAAAAGATAGAAAAGGAAGTTCTGTCCTTAAGTATGGGGTGGCATCACCTATTTTACATTCCACAGATATCCTAATAGGTGAGGAAACAATATATAGCACAAAAAAGGACTATAAGATTGCATTTCCACTTCCAATAGTAAATGAAATGTGGTACATTAAAAGTATCATTGAAAACAACTGGAAAGTAATTCTAGGAAACAAAGAATTAGTGGCCAGACTGGGACTAACACCGAAATTTAAATATAAGAAAATTGTTAATATTAAATCAATGTTAGAATCAGAAAACAAAGTTACTACTAGTACAGTTATGTTAAGAAGTAATAAAAAGGGCACTTTTGCATGTCATAATTACAAACAATGTAGATTTGTAACAAATTCTTCATTTGTGACTCTTAATCATTATAATATTACTTTTTGGGCAAAGGATTATTACAATTGTAATAGTGAACATGTGGTATGTATAGCGACATGTTTGTCCTGTGAAAGTTATTATATAGGAAAAACAATAAGAAATCTAAAACATAGAATGTATGAACATCATTTAGCAATTAAAAAGAAAGATAAAACTAATTCATTAGCTAAACCTGCAACAACATGTATAGATTTCGAAAAGTTTGAATTCTTTGTGTTAGACAAATTAGAAAAAGAGCCCTTAAATGGAGACATCAACAACACATTAGAGTGCAAAGAAGAATTTTGGCAGCTGTATTTAGGTGCAGATACTGCACCTGGTTTAAACGAGACAATAAATTTGAAATGTTTTTTAAAATATAAACATTAATTTAGTTAAAATTAGTCAAAAAAGTATTTTATGTATGTACATTTTATATTAGCATTCTGTTTTAGCAAGTGTTTATTTTAATTATATAAGCAAATTTGTATATATATTTACTGATTTTGAATGTACATTATGTCATTTCCTGTAATTAATTGTTAATTAGATATAAAAGGAAGCTTGGGTAGGGCATAGTTGTTTCTGAAGAAGCTCACAATTAAAAGTGAATGAAAGCGCTAAGTGATTGTCCGGTGGTGGTCATTTGAGTAGAACAGGATTGTTTTTTTTCTGTTTCTGTGGATAATAGTACTCGCTCATACCCATGATAATGCTATAACAAACCCACAATCACACATTTACCAGGAATGAGATTCACACCTTTGCCTGTCTATCTAATTATTGCTACTATACTGACATACATTTATCGCACATGCCACAGAGCTTGTAGGGTGAAAATTGTTTCATGGCTCTCCTAATGTGAGCAACATCACCAACCCTTGTAATGTATGGCAATGTGCAATGTATTTGGAGAATGAGGACTCCGAATGCTGTCTCCTACAAATATGCCCACTCACACACACTTGCAAATACATATGTACACACACACACACACACACACACACACACACACACACACACACACACACACACACACACACATACACACATACTTACATTTGCCAGGACTCTGAGGGTAAACCACACCTGTCTACTCATTGGTAGAACAGTGTTATGCTGGTACTGCAAGCCCAAGGTAGCCCATAGGTTGAAGGGTGTCATAAGGTACTTTTACAGTGCAGTACAGCAGCAGCACTTTCTAAGTATACAATGGGGGGTGTAGTGGGTGAGAAGGTCCTTAAAGTATATTATATAGTTTACAAACTCACAAACACTGTTATAGTCAGTAATGCATGCAGACACATTTGTCAGTACTGAGGTCCATTGGTGCAGGTGTCCCTGGGTGTGTATCAGGCTAATGTCCAGGGAGATATGAGAAGAGTAGGGCATGTGAGTACACTGGTATCGTGGCACCTGACATTTGTCAGCATGCCATTTATCAACTACTGCCAGTTGAGTGATCCCCAGGATGACAGTTATATTCACCATCCACTCATCTGAATTCCTGTTGAAGAGCGCCAATGAGGTGCGTTGATTGACATGTATGCAACATGTATTGCATAACGTGGCCAGTGCCTGGGTTATGGATCTGTCCCCAAGCATGTTCTTTTGAATGTGGTAATGCAGTTGAGGTATCCATGGCATGTGTTACATACAGATTGGGGTTTCATAGCTGTGGCATTTGTAATACAGCTGGGCAGACATGGCATTGTCAGTCAAGCAGGGATTGCCTGTAAGCAGCCAAGATGTGACCGGGAACACTTGGAGGTTTTGGCCTCTTTCCATATCAGACTGTTGTTTCATGCCTAGGGTTGTACATGTCAGGTACACTTGCAGCCTACCCAGTTGTTGAAGGTGTCTATTTAGAGATCCATGGCAAATGGGCCATTGAACTTGCTGATTGGCCTTATGAGTGGGGAGTAGCGGGAGACATTGACCTCTTCATTCCTGGATGACACACCCTTATTTATGCAGTGTGCCACATGGAAGGACTTTCTGTCCACAGTGGCAATGTGGTGGTCAGGAGAGGTCTGTCAAGCTGTGTTCACAGACAACCTATAAGAACACATGTCTCTATTGGACTACCACTGATGTGGTCATTTGTGGGCAACAACATTGATTCAACAGGGGATTAGGACACGTTTCTTGACACTGAGACTAAGGCCAGTGTTGTGACAACAGTTGGAGGTGTCCGTGGAGACGTTATGCAGGATGTTAACATAATCTGGGGATGTAAATATAGCCCTCAAATTAGCAGTTGACTGCAAACATGGTTAACCACAGTTCATTCCTATTGGGCTGGATATTAGAGCCACACACAAGACTGGACACAGGACAAGAACCTGTGGTACTCCACACATGACTGTTTGGCAGTCTTACACCACTCATGACTGTTTTGTAGTCTGACATGGAGTCCACTGCTTTCACACTGTGAGTTCCATCCATGAGCTGGTTTGCAGACCACTTAGTGACATGGGGATTAATGAATAGATGACTGTTTGCCTATGATTCCTGGGTGTGGAATTGTATCACAGGACTACAAGGGCCACATATCTTGTTTTGGACTCCATATTGTTCTATAGTAATATCACATGACAAACAGATTATAGGACTGAAGAGTGTCCACAGCTACCTGAAAAGTGGGCCCTGTACAGTGGACATCTGGTAGTTTGCTGGGTGGACCACACAAGTGTAGCAAAACCCCCAATGGATATGGATCACAGTGTTAATGACACCACACACACACACACACACACACACACACACACACACACACACACACACACACACACAAAACAGGAATGACATTCAGATCCCTACCCAACTAGTTTACTGTACTTTAGTATTATGCATTTATCAGATGCACCACAAAGCTTACATATTTGAGAGCTGTCCAAAGGTATCTTTAAAGGTGAGTGACATCAGCAGCAGTGATAAAAGAGGGCAATGTGAAATGGAGTGAGTGGGAATGGCCTCAAAATCATTCACCTGCAAACACACACACACTTCTTTAGTTATGTCAGGAACATGGGTGGAAACTCCCAGATATGCTCTGAATTGTTGCATAACGGTACAAAATATACCAAGCCTGCAGACATAGCCAACATCCTGGCAGACAGATTCAGTGCAAACTTCTCCCCCCTTCCCCCCCCAAAGGAGCAAATGCCTATCCCAACTGAATGTAACCTCCCTGACATCACAGATGCACAGGTGAAAGCTGCCCTTTCCAAAGCAAAAAACACAGCATCTATGGGACCGGACAGTGTCCCAGGCTGTGTCTTACACAAGCTCCAAGAAGAACTGAACCCTCACATTAAGTCACTGTTCAAACTTAGCCTTACTACAGGTTATGTACCCAAAGGATGGCGTACAGCTACAGTAGTCCCACTCCACAAAAGTGGTGCCACAACGGACCACGGGAACTATCGCCCCATAAGCCTGACTAGTCTGGTCTGTAAAGCTATGGAGCGTATTATCATGGAACTCATAAACAAAGACATTGGGAGCCTCCAGACACTGGACCCTACCCAATTCGGCTTTGTTAAGGGCAGATCTTGCCTCTGAAACCTAGTTGATTTCTTTGAAACAGTTACCAAAGCCATAGGTGAGGGCAAGGTAGTCCACACAGCCTACCTGGACCTCGCAAAAGCCTTCGACACAATACCCCACTCGGGCATCATAAATAAGCTTACCAGCTTAAATATCAACCCCTGTATCACAAGATGGGTTGCAAACTGGCTCAGAGATGGAACCCACATGGTCCGAATCGCAGGTGCCATGTCCGAATCCAAACCAGTTACAAGTGGCGTCCCACAGGGCTCAGTTCTGGGACCTCTCTTGTTTGGTATATACTTCTCTGAGGTTCAGGCTAACACGGGGGGATTATGGCTGACAAGGTTCGCAGATGACTGCAAACTGGGGGCCATAATCGAATCTCCAGCTGACACAAGCATCCTCCAAAAGGATCTCAGAGACGGATGCTTGGTGCCAGAGCCACGGCCTCAAGCTAAATGCTAAAAAGTGCATAGTCACCCCCTTTGGGGAAAACAAGGTGCTTACAAATTACCACAAAGGTGGTAATCCATTAAGTACGGAAGAGGAAATTAGAGATTTGGGGACCAAAATAGATAGTAATCTCTCCTTTGATAATCACGTTGCCAAAGTGGTTAGAAAGACCTTCTATACAGCCCACCTTATCATGAAAGGGTTCGCAACTAGATCAAGAGAGGTCATTGTGCCCCTCTACTCGGCACTCATCAGGCCCATAGTTGAATACAATGCCCCTTTTGGGATTTACCTTACCTGACCCCTGCAGCAACTGGAGAGACCCCAAAAGTACCTCACCAAGAGGATCATGGGCTACAAACAGATGTCCTATGCAGCTCGACTAAAGAAACCCCAGGTCTACTCAGTTGCTTACCGCCTACTCAGAGGCGATTAATGCGTGACGTACAAAGCCATGTCAAACCCAGAATTAATGGACATGCTCCACCTCAAAAAATCCAAGTCTCTTAGAGCTACACGCTTCAGGGACCTAAACCTTAGCACAAAAATAAATAGGACATGCTGGAGGGACAGATTCATTTCCCAGAGGCTCCCCTCACTCTGGAATAGAATCCCAATTCATGTTAGATATAGCCCCTCGCTGACCCTCTTCAATTGAAACCTGGACGCGTGGATGAGAAATCGCAAATTCACCCCTGGGATCTCTTCTGTGTCCCTGCTAGACAGAGGCACAGTAAACTAATCTTAAAAGGATACCTTCTGTGACCTACTTTACAGAGGCACAGTAGGCTAATCTAATAGGGAGGCGGAAGCCAAATGCACTCTGGCTAGGCTTATAAATGCCTTAGGGCAGATAGCCTAGTATCTACCTATGAACCTTTACATTTGACAGGACTGTGATTAGATTGCTACATAAATAGTTACTGGTACTCTACTGTTACACAGTTATCACAAGCACAACAGAGCCTATAGGCTTGATGGCTAACAAAAGGACTTTGTACAGTGACTGATTGGAGCACATGTTCTGATATGGGATGTGTACTAGGTGAGGATGGAGTAAAACAGTAATTCCGACACACACACACACACACACACACACACACACACACACACACACACACACACACACACACAGACACACTTGCCTGGACTGGGATTCAAAACCCTACCTATCTACTTATTTGCTTTAGTAAGTTATGCATTTATAGCACGTGCTTTTGAGCTTACTGATCTGAGGCTTGTCTAAGGTGACATACTTCAGCAGACAGTGTAGAGTGAGACTATGGGATGTGCACATCACACAAAACAGATGGAGATTTACCACACATCTACCACCTACAGCTGGCTGTGGGTTTTCCTGGTGTGTGTACCAAACAGTTCACATTCTGGTGTGTGTGCATGGACATCTGCAGGTAACAGATATTTATGGCCCACTGTGGTGTCGGACATGGGCTTTATTTCTTAGTGTAGGAGCATGCCCAGTATGACCTTCTATATTGCTTGTGAGAATCCATTCCAGGGAGAGTTATACTCCAGTCCACGGTTTTCATAGGTTCACACTAGGCTATCTGTCCTAGGGCATTTATAAGCCTAGCCAGAGTGTGTTTGGCTTTCGCCACCGATTTTAAATGAATTTTGCTATGCCCTTTTTCGAGGTTAGTATACTGTGCCTCTGTCTAACAGTGACACAGAAGTGATACCCGGGGTAAACCTACGATCTCCCATCCACTCATCAAGATTCCTCTTGAAGAGAGTCAATGAGGGACTCTGCCTAACCTGGACTGGGATTTTATTCCAGAGTGAAGGGAGCCTCTGGGTTATGAATCTGTCCCTCCAGCATGTCCTATTTATTTCAGTGCTGAGGTTCAAGTCTCTCGAGCACGTAGCTCGATGGGATTTGGATTTTCTGAAGTGCAGCATGGCCATTAATTCCGGGTTGGACATGGCTTTATACGTCAGGCACAGATCGCCTCTGAGCAGGCGGTATGCCACTGAGTAGAGCTGGAGTTTCTTTAACCGGGCAGCATATGGCATCTGTTTGAGCCCTTTGATCCTGTTGGTGAGGTACTTTTGGGGTCTTTCCTGTTGTTGCAGGTGTCTGATAAGGTACATGGTAAGGTACGTGTACTACAGCTACACCTAGCAAACTATTTTTGCAGGAAATTGTAGATAGGTTGCCAATATGGAGACACAATTGGTCCAAACATGGAGGGGATACTGTGCGTATAACTAAGTTTCCTATTACTGTCTGTGTTGCTTGTGTAACATGTTCTGTTTTAGCACAGATTTTTGGACATGTGTACTGTTTTACAGTGTAATGTATTATGTCATCAACTACTGACAGCTGCCCTTGTTTGCTCACAGTTGTTTACTAGGGAAATACAAGAGCAATGAAGCAGAGACCAATATTGTGAGGCAAAGATTAGACATTGACACAATCCTGCCATTGTGGGAAGGGTGGCTACAGACAACTGAATGATGTGTCTGTGTAAATGGTCCAGCATCTTGGTGCTATGCTGGCTGAGGATCCCCTTCGTGTGCATTTCTCAACTTAACTGAATGGCCATATCCTGCTGTGGGCATACCTCTCAGCTGTACAGGTTTGGTCAGGTTATCCAAATGCAGGACTTGTATATCTGGTCAATTTCCCTTCACATTGTAGTTTACAGGCAGGTTTGTGGATGTCCTTCATGGATGCATCTGCAGTCATAACAACTGGGTTGTCCTGTCGTCAGGCAGCCCTTCGGTCGGCCGGATTCCAAAGTCCGGGTCCGGCTTCGGCTGATGTCGCACTTCACCCGACGTCATCTCTGTTGGTCTTCGGGTATAAAGGCATCAGCCGACGCCATTTTCCCCAGTCTTTCTTGCCGCGTGGCGCTCGAAGCAGAAGCTGTTCGCAAGTGCCGGTCGGTCAGATCCAGAGATTACTACTTCCGAATACTACTTCGAAGACTTCTAAAAGCTAAGTACCCCGTTGGGGACTCTTTCTTGCCTCAGCCGATGTCAGAAAAAGTCAATAACTGTTTAACTTGTGGGAAACAAATACCTCATAAAGATTTCCACTCTTACTGTTTGCCTTGTTTAGGCCCAGGCCACGACGTAGCAGCCTGTGCCTCATTCAACCGACGAACGCTTAGGCGTCGGTCGGAGTTTGCTGAACAGTTTTTCGGCTCAGATTTTGCGTACATTATGCCGTCGGATCCTCCGACTACCCAGATTGTTAAAAAACGCAAAGAAAAAGACCGACACTCATGTCCGCGGTTTCGCCGAAACCATGGTTAAGCAAACCATGAGTGTCGGTTTCGGCCGAAACCGAGAAAACTGATCAAAGCACAGCTGAATCAATGACTACTACTGAGGCTCCTGCTACCTTACTTGAAACGGCCTCAGAAATCTTACTTACAGGCAGGTTTGTGGTTATGTATTCTTGGGTTTGCAGTCAGGGGGAAGTATGAGCAGACATTTGAGTTTCAGACTTCACAGATTCCATGATGTCCATGCTTTATGCCCCTCCCTCTGTAATTCTAACTTCTTCCCCACAGTATGGGAGCAATATCTCGGACATATTTCTATAGTTTGACCTTTGTCACAGCAGTATTTATACCTTGGTCCACAATTCTTGCACTAGGACATGGAGAGGCATGCTACTGACATTTGTCAGCATGGCCTTGCATTTGTTGTCTGCTTAATGTGTTATGTTGTTAGTTAGGACCCTTTGACTTTCCGTATGATGGCACTATGGGTAAAGCATATGATGGCACTATGGGTGAGCCATTGGCATTTGCCAGAGGCCTGTAGGCCACATGAGAGTGATGCAGGCACAGCATTTTGTCATTCATACGTTACCAGGCTGCAAGCCAGTGGATTCCCCTGGGGTGACCTGGGCAAGTGGGTGAGGTGTTCCTGGCAATCCTTGTAGTTCATAGTGATGCATCAGTCTGGATGTGTGTAGGGTGCTGCTTACAGCTAGGGACACACCTGCATGGGACACCGTTTCAGCATGCTGCATCCTGTGTGTATTCCATAAAAGAAGTGTGATGATTCTGTAATCATTCCCAACAGCAAGAATATGCCTGAGGAAATACCTGCGGCTGTTGGGGGGGGGGTGTGGACTGAGTGCATGTGTGATATGGAAGCTTATAGCACATGACTCACAGATATATAACTGGGACCTTCTCCTTCTCCTGCCTTGTATGTGGACATCAGCAGTGTGCCATTACTTTATAACTGTGGCTTTTGTGGGCTGCCAGTGTTTGGGCAGACAACCAGTATTCCATATTAGAGGGGCAACTAATGTGATGCTAATCTCTGTATTTAATTCCAAAGGTGTGTGCAGTTCAGAGTTACTTTCTAGGCACTGCATAGAGTACTTCCACCTGTGTGTACTGTCTCTGTATTTGGACCCCTGTTCATAGCCTGTCCAGCTTTCTGACAGTGACACATATTGACATCTGGACAGTGAGTGTGTACAACTAGTAACATAGGTATAGCTGGGAAGCAAATTGGTTGGCTCTGTAGTTGTTGGAACATGACCCTGTTAACCACAGTACTGTACCTAGGCCACTGAGACAACATCCAGGCCTACATGCTATCCACTTCCAGACAATATTAAACACTCACAAAAAATAGGCACACTGACACCTGCATATAGTGGACATACACCAATTATCATGTTGATTGGGACAGCTCAGGCAATCTGTGCTCCACTGATATTACCCTACAAACGTACATGTTACTGCCACTTATACATGGGTTTGGGGGGGGGGGGGCACACCTCTGACAACATTACACATTTGCACTGACTGCACTGGTATTTCAGTTATACTCTGTTTGCGTCCATTTAGTATTGTATTATGCCCTGTCTTACAGAATGGAGACATATTAGTAAAGTACACAAGTTAGATTGTAATGGCATACATTTCAGTTTCAGACTTCGTACTCTTCAGTACTATACTGCAACTGCCAGACCTGTTGTAGTATGTCTGTGTAGGTCTGTGGGGGGGCTTTTCACCATTGCCAGCATTTGTGGAGCTTTGCCCGACCTTTCTTTCCAGTCATCTACACCTGTCCTGCTGGGTGAGGCTGGGGGGTGAGTATGGAAGCGCTCATTGACATCCATATGTGTGACGTGTGGACACCCACAGTTAGTCGAGCCACCACATGTACTGCAATGGGAGTTGTCACCTTGAGTACTACTGCGTAGTATGGGGACAACGTTATTTGTTATGGATTTCATGCTGTCCCATATAGCTGTTAGCTGTCTGCTGCTATCCCATTTTGCCACCGAATTCCCTTGCATGCTTGCATCCATAGCATAGATATAACTATCAGAACATACTACTCCATTCAGCAATTGATAGTAAGGGTGACTTACCTTGTACCTGGGGTGGTATTGAGGATGGTGCTGGAGGGCTGACTGTGGGACGCACGCAGTACACTCCCTCTACATGGTAATGCACAGGTAGTGTCATGTTTGGCATCTCTTTTACTGTATGTGTGAGTCAGAGAGAGGTATCAGTCCCTGGGTCCCTACAGTGTCAGTGTGCGTGCTGTGTGTTGCCTCTTTGTCAAGGCATAGGCATACCGGGCACGCCTCTGTCTACCTCTAGGGGCAGGCTCAGGAAGTTCCTCCAAGTCCCTCTGTGCTTGTGGTGACCTTGGCAATTGTGGGGGGCTGTGTGGCCCCTCCCCATGTTGTTCCTGCTGCAGCTGTTTCCACAGGGTCATATTGTGTAGCATGGCACATACTGTGAACATTTGTTCACATGTAGCTGGAGAGTACTGCAAGGCTCCACCGGATATGTCAAGGCAGCGGAACCATGACTTGAGCATCCCAAACAAACTCTCTATAATGATCTTGGTTTGTGCATGTGCCTCATTATGACATTCTTTTTTTGGGGGTGTGTGCATTTCTGATGGGTGTCATCAGCCATGGCTCCAGTGCGTAGCCGGCATCCCCAACTAGATGGCCAGTTGGGATGTCCCCTCCCAACAAACCCATGATACAGCTGTGAGGAATACCAGATGTGGGAGTCGTGATAGCTTCCAGGGCTGCCAGCACACACTTGCATGATAATGCCCTGGGCATCGCACATGACCTGGCAGTTGATAGAGGGGAAGCCCTTGCAGTTGATGTAGACCCTACCCTGCTCACCGGGTGGTGCTTTGATGTGTATGTGGATACAGTCTATAGCACAGACTACCTCAGGGTATTCTGCTATATGGTGGAAGCGACATGTTATGCTGGTCAACACCTTACGGGTGCTGGGGAAATATATGTGCTCACTGGCATGTGGTAGCATGGCTTCCAGGAATTGGTGGAGTACTCTGGATGCTGATGCCTGTGAGAACCCCATGATATCCTCAGTTGGTCTTTGGAAGATACCTGTAGCTAGTGTTCCTAAGGCTTACACATACTGTGGTATTGACTGGGATGGGTTCCCCTCTGTTGGTTCTGGATCTGAGGTGAGGCCGGCACAGCTCGATGATTTGCTATAGAATGTCCCTATCCACCCGATAGCACTCCAGCATCTTCAGCTCATGTAGCCCCTGATAGGTTACCCTGGGTCTTTTTTTTTTTTTTTTTTTTTGTGTGTGTGCGAATGTTTTGTGGAGGTTTTCTCCCTGGGCCTCTGCTAAAAATGGACCTGTGCCCAGTCAGATTTTTCCCAGTAAACAAATGTAAAATAAAAATAACTACATAAATAAAACTAAATTCTCTTCCTCCTCACTGTGGGTTGATTGTCAGCATTCTCCTCCTCAACACCCCCTGCTTGTTGCACATACTGGTAAATCAAAGCCACAGCAGCCCCTAACATGTTTTGTTTTGTGAGTTTAACATTTCCACACTTGTGTACACCAGTGGTATAGCGTTTGTGGGACAAATCAGTCTGTAGGGTGTTTGCATAGTTACTCGGTGCGCACCTCACACACATTCAGGCAATGTACACGGTACTAAGCAACTTCAGACACACCCCCTTCCTTAGCTGTGCTTAGCTAAGGCAAACATTGGCTTCAGGGCTCCAATGAGCTTACAGTAAGCATAACACACCCCCTTCTCAAGTCATCAGGCTCTTATTCTTACATTGCTGTGCAGGCTGACACTTGGAAGAAATCTGTGATTCACCATTAATCCCCTCATTTACATACCCCCCCCAGTGTGAGTCCGTAGTCACTGCACTCAAGAACACCCTTTCCCCTTGACAACCACTGCTCCCCGGTTTTGTTTACATTCTGCATGCCATAGACTATAATGGCAAAATGCAGATTTCTTTAAAATTGTTTTTTTTTTCTTCTTTTCTTTATTTTCCTTTGCGTATGGCTGCCCTGAGCTTAAACGGCCAAGATCGGCCAATAAATTAAAAAGTTTTATTTTTTAACAAAATAAACATATTTTAATGCCATTGGCCTTGTATTTGGCCATTGGCACGTGTGTTTAACATTAATACGTGCTTTCCACGAGCTGTCATGCCTCTGTTTGGTCAGATGCAGAAATGTTACTAACTGAATACATTTCTGCTCTGACAGTGTTCCTGCACAGAGTCCGGGCAGCTTCGTGGATCACAGAATCACCTCATTTGCATGTTTTTACCAGCAGATGAGGTGATTTGCATCCTGCACGGCTTTCTGTGCAGGAACAGTGTAACCACTCCTGCATGGAAAATGGCCGCTTTGCTTTTGACATACGGCCCTACACTGTTCCTGCATGGAAAATAAATAATTCTGAATCCTGCAGCATGTATTTCATATATGAGGCAATGTATTTTAGATACTGTACTAATAATCTCTGTATTACTATCTTCTGCTCTAGACTCAAGTAAAAACTCAATTAAAGCTTGCCTTTCACTTTGAACTTGTCTGTTCCTTTTTTTCTGCCTGTACTGTTATCAATCCCTGATAGGGAAGGCAATCTCTAATCTCCAGTGTGAACTCCTCATTAGCCTCATCCCACTCTGTTACCTTTCCTTCCCATGCTATTCATCCATGATACCTTGATTACTGGTAGAAATTGGCAAAGTAAATTCCAGCCTTATCCTGGCCTATTTTCTATGTCTCTATTCACAGATATGCCTATTAGTAAAATTGTTTCTGTATTGCCATGCTGGCTTAGCTTTTAGAATACCTTCTGATGCTGTATGAATATTATACTCTGTATTCATGTTACTATTGTCTTTCAGAACTTGCATCCAAAATCCCTAGCCTCTCTCTATGCCACCATTTTCATCACCATCTTTTTTACTGTCTGCTTGAGATACGTATATGAGCCTTAACAATCCAGTGAGCTAACATTTAAACCGTCTACTGCTATGAGGAGAATCGCTTAATTCTTGCCTCTTTCCCCTTCCAAAGAAATTCCTAAAGCTGTTTTTAAATCACGCAGAACTTCTACAGTGAATAAAAATATGCTTGATCTGTGTTTGACTAAAAGGACTAAATGTTTTCACTGCTTATACATTGCTATCCATAGTCAAGAGCTTTCTATTTCTTGTTTATTGTATTAACTTCTGATGTTAAGTTGTCTATCTCGCCTTCATTCTTGCTGGATGGGTTCGGAGCCGACCTCGGCTCCGACTCGGCCACTCTAAAAGCTCGAGAGTTGGTTCCACCGGCTCGAGGCTCCCCTTATATCCCACAATGCTAGGCGAGAGTTACCTCAGATCTCGTTTGCCGCTACAGCTTCGAGGTTGGTTTTCTACCGGTTCTTGGTGAGTGACTTTTCTTGTTGAAATTAGTCTTTCAAAACCCCTTTAATTTTAATATATTTACTTAATTCCCTTAGTTTAGAGAAAATTTTATCCCCTTCTAAAAAATTTCTGTTTTTTCCCTCAAGAACCTTAGGTTCTTCCCTTGGGCCTACAGGCCTTTCCTTCCCTAGTGGAGTGTGTGTGTATTATTTTATTTTAAAATCCTAGTTACTGGTTTTATTATATTTTAACTTGACAGGGTGTAACTAGTGTGTTTGTGTGTGTGTTTGTGTACACCTGTTCAAAAAATGTCTAAAGAAGCAAAGGTCTCCGGATTCAAGAAGTGTGATGCGTGCTGTCAGAAAATGTCTCTGACAGACGCTCACACTTCTTGTGTCTACTGTCTGGGGCCTTTGCACCTGCAGGACTCCTGTGCTGTGTGCCATGGCTTCAGCCCCAGGGTCCTGCAGGAAAGAAAGAATAAATTGATACTTAGAGGCTTACTCAAGCCAGAGGATTCCCTGTCTGTTTCAACAGGGAAGCCCTCTAAGGCATCTAGGTCTTCGGCTCCGGCTGGAGCCGATAAGTCTCAGTCCACAGTTTCTGTGGCCCCCTCGGCTCCGGCCGGAACCGAGGTAGTAGAAGTTCCCGTGTCGGCTCCGACCAGACCTTCGGAGCCGACAACTAGGAAGAGGTCCAGGTCACCATCTCTTGGCTCCGTTCATTTGGCTCCAGGATCTCCCCTGCTGTCTGAACGGAGCCAAAGATCTCACTCCTCTAGGTCATCGAGGCTGTCGGATCATGACCTTCAGAGGGTAGTGAGTCGACTACTTAAGTCCGAGGCACTGGCCCAGATGCTTCAGAGCCCGACTCATCAGTCGATGCTTGCCCCGGTCCATCAACATATTCCTCCTTCGACTCTCTTGAGCTCGGAGCCGGGTCGAGTCGGAACCGAGACTGTGATAGCGTCGGAGCCGATACAATTGTCTTCGGCTCCGTCGTCGGCTCCGTTTTCTTCCTTGGAAGAATCTCGGCGCCGGACTTCCCTCGTCGGCTCCGAGGGGGTGAGTGGCATCGGACCCTTGTCCGACCCCCCTCTCCCTCTCGGTGCTTCGGCGCTGGTGAGTTCGGCTCCGACATCGGCCTCGGAGCCATCACTGTCGGTGCCGAGGGGGGTTCTTAGCTTCTCGGAGCAGGGACCTCTGGCTCTGCCTGACAGGGGTGCATTCGAGGTCATGCGGAGTGTGTTAGAGCCTGGCTCTACTCCACAGTCGGCTCCGTCCGTCCCTCCCTCTACGGTGCCTCAGGCTAAGTCGACTCACTCCCTCATCCCGGACCGCAGAGAGCCAACTCCTCAGGAACTCCCTGTGGGGATCTCATCCTCTTCGAGGCCTCTCCTCATTTTGCCGAAGAAGCCCCCCGGAAGAGGAAGTGTAAGAGGAAACACATTGACTCACCTGAGTCCATCACATCAGACACAGATTTGGATGATTCTGAGGGTTCCCCCCGTTCCCCTTCTGAAGATGTCTCATTTGCAGACATTCTGGAGATCCTGAAACAGAGGGGAAATTGACCAGCCCTCAACCCTTCGGAGGACGAATCTGTGTATCTTGAGGCGTTTGGCTCTCGTCCTTCCACCTCCTGGGTGTCCCCCTTGACCCCCTCATGCAGGTGGTTGCTAAGAAGGCATGGACGGCTCCTGATTCAGTGGACCCCACTCCCAGGAGACCCTCCAAGTTCATAACAGCTCCAGCAGACAAACAGTTTTTAACAAAAGGAGTCTCTGTGGATGCTATGGTGGTAGCTGCTGCCACTAAGAAGGAGCTAGCTGATCCTTCAGTACCTGTCCATCCACCTAACAAGGAATCTAGGTCCATGGACAGGTACGGGAAGCGGATGTTCTCGTCAGCGACATTTACCATGCGTTCGCTGAACTACCTGTGCCATTTTACTCGTCTTCAAAGGGACTTGATCAAGGAAGCGAGTGAAATGTTGAAGGACCCTACAGCTGCGGGTTTCCAAGATAAGATGAACACGCAGCTGGCTACCCTTAACTCCATAACCAACTCCTCCATGCGCCTTCTTTCTTACGCGGCTGATGGAGCGAGCAGAGCTGCAGGGACAGGTGTGGCCTTGCGTAGGCATGCCTGGATGCGGCTATGCAATTTTGCGGACCCCTTCAAGACGTCTTTCACGAACTCCCCGTTTGATGGATCATCCCTCTTTGGTCCTCAAGTGAAAGAAACCTTGACTAGGTGCGAGACCGATGGCAAGACCCTTTCTGCCGTCGGAGTCCGTTTTTCTACTCCTTCCAGGCCTTACCCCAAAGGCCAGAAAGGTGGAAAGATGTGGTTCCGTAAACAATCTCAAGGGACTTCGCCTGACGCACAGAGTCGTTTCCCCGCCAGAGGCAGAGGCGGGAATAACAATGGTAGACGTCGCCCTAGGGGCAGGGGGGGTCCGCAGAACCAGGGCAATCGGGAAGCCTTCCCTGACAAGCCCTTTCAGCATCCCTGAGGTGTTGCCCGACTGCCCATCTTCGGAGGCAGTCGGGGGAAGATTGTCACTGTACCCAGAAGCCTGGCTATCCCTGACTCAAGACAAATGGGTACAGTCCATCATTTCCGAAGGCTATTCTATCCCCTTTCTTCGCTTTCCAAATCAGTCAAAAAAATCCCTTCCAGATGTTCCACCCGCTCAAAGGGATCTAGCAGCTTTGGAGATCTCAAAACTGCTTGCAAAAAGAGCAATTCAGCCAGTTCCAGCAGACCAGCAAGGATCCGGAATCTACTCAAGGTTCTTTTTAGTTCCAAAGAAAACAGGGGACTGGAGACCAATTTTGGATCTCAGTATCTTGAACAGATCAGTCAAGAAAACAAGATTTCGGATGGTCACGCTGCAATCCATCCTTCCCCTTTTGGGCAAAGGAAACTGGATGTGCTCTATAGACCTTCGGGATGCGTACTATCACATAAAAATGAACAGACGCTCCAGAAGATTCCTCCGCTTCAGGCTGGGAACCAGTCATTTTCAGTTCAGGGCCCTGCCCTTTGATCTCACCACTGCCCCCCGGGTGTTTACCAAATGCATGGCAGTGGTAGCTTCTCACCTGAGACGACAAGGATTCCAGGTGTTTCCATATTTGAACGACTGGCTCCTCACAGCTCCCACCAAGCATCTCCTTCTGATGGCCAGAGATTACACTTTTCGAATTTGTCAAAAGCTGGGTATTTCAATAAATTGCGAAAAGTCTGTTTTGTCGCCTTGTCGTACTATTACCTACATAGGCGCAAATCTAGATACAATAAACATGTCTGCAAGACTAACACATCAGAGAATAACAGACATTCACAAATTGGTATCACTCCTTTTCAACAACAACAGAATCAAAGCCAGGTTAGTTCTGAAGGTGTTGGGAATTATGGCAGCGGCCATACCTCTGCTTCCATTAGCCAGATACCACATGCGAATCCTTCAATGGATGCTCTTTACTCAATGGTCATACCAGCAACTTCCAATGTCTCACACCATTATGGTCACGCAAGCGTGCAAAAATCATCTCATGTGGTGGATGTCTTCCCCCCAGCTCTTGTCGGGAAGACCCTTTGTTCCACCTCCTCCGGTTGCTACTCTGACAACGGATGCCTCCCTGATCGGGTGGGGGGGGGGCATTATCAGGGCAGGACGGTCCAGGGCACATGGCAACCATGCGAGTGCCACTTGCACATAAATGTTCTGGAGATGAGAGCAGTGCTTTTAGCGTTGCAAGCCCTTCAAGACTCTCTTCCCTTGGGAACGATTGCAATCCAGACAGACAATATGTAGTGTGGTACATCAACAAACAAGGCGGAACCAGATCTTACCCCCTGTGTCGAGAAGCACTCAGACTGTGGCAATGGGCGATTTCTTCTCAGCGTTTTCTGATAGCAACGCACATCCCCGGGAAGTCCAATCAAATTGCGGACAAGTTGAGCAGAGCTATACTCATGCCTCACGAGTGGTCTCTGAAAGACTCTGTAGTGAGAGAAATTTTTCTCAAGTGGGGTCAGCCTTGCTGCGATCTTTTTGCTACTCCCCAAAACAGCAAGTGCAGAGAATATTTCACTCTATTCCCTTTACCAGGCCAACCCAGCAGAGGCGCTCTAGTCCAAGTTTGGCCCCGGGGACTTCTGTATGCATTTCCTCCTTTCCCACTGATCTCTCAAGTAATGCAGAAAGCTATCGCTCAGAAGGCCTCATTGATCCTCATTGCTCCTTACTGGCCTCGACAAGTGTGGTTCCCCTTTCTACATCGTTTTCTCTTGGAGCGACCGTGGAATCTGGACCTAGTTCCAGATCTTTTGATCCATCAGTCGGGTCAGTTTCATCGCTCCCTCCCCTCTCTGAACCTCACTGCTTGGTTCCTCCAGTTCCAACCTTAGCCAGGCTTCCTCAATTATCTCACTCTGTTAGAGATATTTTGATAGCTTCCCATAAATCTTCCACTCGAAAGATTTATTTGAGTAAGTGGAAACGCTTCACATATTGGGCTCAAGGAAAGGACATAGATCCTTTCACTGCTTCCATCCAACTAGTCCTCGATTTTCTAGCTGAACTCTTCCATGCAGGTTCATCTCCTCTACACTTAAAGTTCAATTGGCAGCTATTTCTAACTTTCATGTGGGTATTTCTGAATCTGCCCTAATGTCCCACAAGCTCTGCAAAGCCTTTTTGAAAGGAGTTTTTCTTCTCAGACCTCCTATAAGAAATCCTCCTTCTCCTTGGGACCTAAATTTAGTTCTTGCTTCTTTGATTCTTCCCCCTTTCGAACCTGCAGTCTCCTGTTCTTTAAAATTATTATCATGGAAAACTCTTTTCTGGTAGCTATTACATCAGCTAGAAGAGTTTCAGAGCTTCAAGCACTCAGCTGTCGTCCTCCTTATCTTTTGTTTCATAAGGACAGAGTATCCTTACGAACTAACCCGTCCTTTTTGCCTAAAGTGGTCTCGACGTCAAATCTGAATCAAAGCATTGATCTACCGGTCTTTTTTCCAGAATACTCCAATAGGTCTGAACAAAAATTACACTGCCTGGATGTTCACCGTCAATTGAGGTACTACTTGGATAGAACTAAACAGTTCAGAAAATCTGATCAGCTGTTTGTCTCCTATGCAGAGAGCAGAAAGGGACTTTCAGTTTCAAAGGTATCATTATCCAGATGGCTAACATCTTTGATTTCCCTTGTATATGAAATTAGACATCAAAAGCTGCCTGATAAACCTAAGGCTCATTCCACCAGAGCTTTGGCTACTTCTTTAGCCTTCCAAGACAGACTGCCTATCGACACCATTTGTGCAGCGGCTACTTGGGCTACTCCTCACACTTTCATTTCTCATTATAAGTTGGATTTAGCTTCTAGGCATAGAGCTAACTTTGGTTCCACTGTTCTCAGGAGTCTGTTCCGTTAGGCCACCGGGACAAGGTGCTAGGGCGGTCCCATCCAGCAAGAATGAAGGCGAGATAGACAACTTAACATATAGAAGTTATGTTCTTACCATAACGTTCCATGTTAGTTGTCTTCTTCTCGCCTTCTTCTTGCGTCCCACCCTCCTTCCCCCTGGCCTGGACAGACCTAGAGGAGTTCTGATTGTGACCTCTCTTTCTACCACCTCTTTCTTAGACATATGCTATTATGCATATTTCCTGGTTCAGGATGTAGGTCACCCTTCTTTCTTCCTGTTGTTAGAGGTGGATTCTGTTTTACAGTTATTCTGTTACTATTATAAGCTGGGGTTAGCTTACAAACGAGATCTGAGGTAACTCTCGCCTAGCATTGTGGGATATAAGGGGAGCCTCGAGCCGGTGGAACCAACTCTCGAGCTTTTAGAGTGGCCGAGTCGGAGCCGAGGTCGGCTCCGAACCCATCCAGCAAGAAGAAGGCGAGAAGAAGACAACTAACATGGAACGTTATGGTAAGAACATAACTTCTATTTTAGTCTCTTCCTACATATCCTTAGATGTCATAAAAATATCCCTTTTAATCCATATATCTGATGAATCATATGCATGCATGTGCGCTCACACACGTTTACTATAAAACTGTTAATAGGTGTTTAATCGGCTAACGACCAGAAGATCCTTTTTATGCCTAGCCATGTATCCCAAATCTCTGACAAGGTCTGGTACCCTTGATAGGTGTAAGCAGGGGCTTACCCTTGATAGGTGTAAGCAGGGGCTTGGGAGATGAGCCATTTACAGGCTGCCTGTGACCATTAGAGACATGGGTACCAAACCAGGGATGAATTTCCTATTCCCCATCCAAGTGTCCATGTTTTGGGTTAGGAAGGGACTCTGCTTCACATGGATGGGGGAGCCTGTACCAGAAAAGGGGTAGTCTCTAGGATACCTACCTGTTTCTCTAGCAGGGCCTGTTTATATCTTAGGTAAGGTTCAAGTCTTTAGAACAGGTAATTCTGATGCTGTTTGTTTTGCAGATGTACAGGAGGTCCATCAGAGTGGAATTTGACAGTGCCTTGTATGCTACGCATAGATCTGCCTTCGGCAGCCTGAAGGAGACAGAATACAGGGATAGGGCCTTGAGGCGGTTTGCATAGGACATGTTACTTACGCCCTGTAGTCTTTTAATGAGGAACCTCTATGGACATTCCAGTTGTTGGATATGCCTGGTTAGGTACGTACCAAAGTGAGCACTGTACTCAATGATAGTTCTGATGAATGCTGAATACAGTGGAATAATAACTTCCTTGGACCTAGATGCCATACCTTTGTTTATAAGTTGCACAACATAGAAATATTTCCTCACTACTGTAGTCAGGTGGTGATCAAAGGCTAAATTACTGTCTGCATGGGTCTCCAAGTCCCTGCCTGCAGTGTCGGCTCTTAGGAGTGTGTTAATATAATAAACAGGGGTAGATGATTTCCCAAAGGATACTATTATGCATTTCTTGGCATTTAGTTTTAGTCCATGGCACTGGCACCAGTTGTTTCTGTGTCGGTCCTTCCTGGAGAACATTTATATCAGTGGAAGATTCAGTGATGGTTCCTAATTTGCAAACATCTGCAAATAGAGTCAGCCAGAGACCACTGGCATTGGCCTTGACTGCAGAGATGTAAATGCCAAAAAGGAGAGGTCCCAGGACTGATCAATGAGGGTCTTCCCTTGTGACTGGCCTCTTTGTTGAGGTGGACTCCCCAATTCTAACTTCCCAGGTCCTGCCTGTGAGCCAGCTGGCTATCCATCAGGTGACATAAGGGTGTGTACCTAACCTCTTGAGTTTGTCAACAATGCCTGAATGCGGTATTGTGTCAAATGCCTTGGCCAGGTCAAGGTAGGCAGTGTGAACCATTTTGCTCTCATCCATTGCTTTGGTGACCTTCTGAAAGGTGTCCACCAGGTTGAGTAGGCATGATCTGTCCTTGATGAAACAAAATTGGGTTGGGTCTAGTGTTTGGAGGTTTCCTATGTCATTATTGATAATTTTCATGATGATTCTTTCCATGGTTTTGCATGCGAGTCTAGTGAGACTTATGGGTCTGTATTTGGGCCACCTTTGTGCAGAGGGATGACTGTTGCTATTCACCATTCATGAGGCACAAAGCCTATTTGGAAAGATGGGGTGTTCTTGGTATTGGAGAGAACATTAAGAAGTGTTCCCTAGTGATAGCAGGGGAGTTGCATTTGATGGTATTTCCTGAGGGAAGTTTGAGGGGGGGGGGTAAAGTTGGAGCTGAAGTTGTTGGCCAGTAGGTGTGCTATATATTCTGGCTCAGTATAGGTGACTCTAGCAATGAGCTCTGCGCACAATTGTGTATTGCCTTTGAGGTTGCAGACATAGCTAAGGAATGCCTTGTGGTTGTCCATGGCCTGGGAGTCCAAATTTGCTTAAATTTGGCTTTAGTAGACTTTGTTTGTCCTCTTAGTTGTTTATTTAGTTTGTGATTGCTGAGTGCTGCATTTCCTAATTTTTGCCATGATTTTCTTCCTTCTGTTATACAGCCTATTGATGATGTGATTCCACCAGGGCAGCTTATTTTTTTAGTTTTGTACTTCTTCCTAGGATGTATAGCTGCCTCTATGCTGCTGTTAACATGCTTGTTACAGTTAATAGCTGTTACAGTTCAGCATAGGCAACAGTGTTCTCAGGGTTTATGGGGGCTTGAAATTTTGCCAGTTTATCACTTAATAGTAGGAAGTTAGCCTTAGAGTACTTCCTGAATATTCCATTTTTTTCTGAGGTTCCAGGTTTTATTTTTACTTCAAAGGAGACCATTTTGTGGTCTGACCTTACTAGAGAAACATTACACTAGGGGGTGTGCAGCACTCACATATTAGTGAGGACCAGATCCAATATGGTTGCACCCCTTGTTGGTGCACAAACAATCTGGTCCAGAGAGTTTGTTTACAAAATCCAGGAATCTCTGCACCTGTACATTTGGTGTCATATATGATCCCCAGTTAATAGTAGGGTAATTAGTCACCCATGAATATGGTATTAGGTTGGATTGTGAGTGTTTCCAATAAGTTTAAATATGTGGTATGGGTTTCCTGGGTCATATTGGGGGATCTATAGGTTGCAAGGAAGTGGTATTGGATTTTGGATTTGAACTTTGAGAAGCTCAAGTGCATCAAAGGAAGAAAGTGTGTCGCATTGCTTAACTTAGACTGGAAATTTGTTCTAGAATTCCTAAAGTAGCTGAAAAGCTAGACTCTGACAATTTAAATTGAAACTGTATATTCTGCTAGCAGTTTTACAGCTGTGTCCAGCTGGTCTTTATCACATCTGAATTTCTTGTATGCAGTTAATTTGTTTAATATGCAGACAGTGTGTGTCAATCATTCTCTGAATTGCCTTTATATAGTGGAAAAGGTTATATTGCTGGTCTTTTAATAAATATGCAACATATTTTGCCCAAATTGCGTTTTATCTGTGCAGTGACCAAGACAAGAGCTACCAGGAGAAGCTGGAACCGCTATCTTTATTTAGTATTGAATAGACTCATTGAGGACAATCTGTTCTAGCCTTTTGGGCAACATGGGATCTTGTAGTCTAGTACTTATATCTCCCAAATCAAACATACCCACTAACAATAGAACCAGAGATCTGAACTTACTTCAGCAAGTAAACAAAACATGGTGGAGAGATTTGTCAAACAATGCTTACCACTCCTCTGAGACAAACTTCAACTCCAACTTAAGCAATGCGACACACTTTCTTTCTTCGGTAAGGAGCTAGACAACTGGATGGTTATCCACAAATACACCCTTCGTCTGTCTGTCATGTTGCTCCTTTAAGGGAGGGTACAAGTAGTGAGTAAATGGCCATGCTGCCCAGATGTCTTGTGTAATCTATGATGATTGTGATTTATAACTTTGATTTGATGGTCTGGTTCATAGGTTCATAGGTAGGTACTAGGCTTTCGGCCCAAGGGCCTGCGTAAGCCTAGCCAGCAAGGTTCCATAGCTTACACCACCCAAAAAAGTTATTTTCCTGTGCCACTGTCCAGCAGAGATACAGAAGTGATCCCTGGGGTGTATTTCCTATTTGCCATCCACTCATCAAGATTTGTCTTGAAGAGTGCTAATGAAGAACTTTGCTTGACATAGATGGGTAGCTTGTTCCAGAATATAGGAAGTTTCTGGGACAGGAATCTATCCCTCCAGTGTGTCCTGTTTATTGTGATGACAAGGTTTAGGTCCCTAGAGCGTGTAGCTCTGAGGGATTGGGATTTCTTTCGGTGTAGCATGTCCAACAGTTCTGGGTTTGACATAGCTTTATATGTTAGGCAGAGATCACCTCGGAGTAGGCGATATGCTACAGAGTAAAGCTGGAGTTTTTTGAGGTGGTCCGTGTAGGGCATTTGTTTGATGCCAGTAATCCTCTTTGTGAGGTACTTCTGTGGGATTTTTGCTGCTGCAGATGTCTTGTGGGGTACATTCCAAAAGGGGCGTTGTACTCTATAATGGGTCTAATGAGTGCCGAGTAGAGGGGAACAATGACCTCTTTTTTCCTGCATGAGAACCCTTTTATGATGAGGTGTGCCACGTAGAAGGACTTCCTGACTACTGTGGCGATGTGACTATCAAAGGAGAGACTACTGTCCACCTGCATCCCAAGGTCTCTTATCACAATTTCGGTGTTATGTAAATTGCTGCCTATGTGGTAATTCATGGGTACAGAGTTTTTACCAAAGGGGATGACACTGCACTTTTTGGCATTGAGCTTGAGGCCATGGCTCTGACACCAGGCATCTGTCTCAGTGAGGCCCTTCTGTAGGATCTCCACATCATTTGGGAACTTGACTATGGCTCCTAGTTTGCAGTCATGTGCGAACTTCATTAGCCAGAGGCCTTCTGTGTTAGCCTGTACTTCAGAGAAGTAGATACCAAACAGGAGAGGTCCCAGGACGGAAGCTTGTGGTACTCCACTTGTCACTGCTTTGAGGTCAGATTTGGAGTCTGCAACTTTTACAGTGTGGGTTCTGTCAGTGAGCCAGTTGGCAACCCATCTTGTGACGTAGGGATTTATACCTAGTTTAGTAAGTTTAGCTATAATTCCAGAATGGGGGATGGTGTCGGCAGCCTTGGCAAGGTCAAGATAGGCTGTGTGAACCACCTTACCCTCATCCACGGCTTTGGTGACTGCCTCAAGAATACATTTAGTTAGTATGGACTCTGTGAAAGGTAGCTGTTGAATGAAATGGGTGTTTTGTTTCCCTGTTGCCACTTCCAAGTTAAGTGCAGTCTCAAAAATATAGAAGTTTATTTATTTATTTTTTTTTTGGGCGGGGTGGATTTCCTCCTATATTAGAAGTATAAGTAATATGTAAATGTGTTATTTTGCCCATCCTTACTGATGCATGGTAATTATAGTCCTGCCTGTCTCTAACTTTAACCTTATATACAGGTATAGATGTGTCACTGTGTGTAAAACATAACACTTAAGTGCCTGGTTTTGGAACTGTTATTTCAGAGTGCTAATTTTTATTGGAACTGCTATTACTGGCTTTGGTTGCATTTGTATTTTGTAATTAGCCTTGATAAAATTTCCAAGGTCTTTGAGGTCCTCAAAAAGTGTTCAAGCATGTGGATATGGAAAGCAAATTTTTCTGAAAGGCTTTCATGTACAGTATCTGGTGTCTTCTTCTATGAACTATGTGGTATTTGTGAAGACTGCAGTCGGTAGAGCCTGTAATGTCATGCCTTGCATAGACCCGAGGCCTTAATGCTGGCCAGCTGGCCACGAAGCAGCCCTCTGATCTACAGCAAATGTAAACTAGGAGCATGGTGCAGCCATTTCTGTAAATGAAAAAAGACTGATTTATATAGATAAGTAGAAAGTGCAAGACAGTAGAGATTCTACTAGGCCTGCAGTTGCTGAGTTGGGGTGAGCATCATCCTTGTGCAGTGCCATTCCAATACATGTCTGTAAGTGAATCCCTGTCTCTCCTGACCTCTCTGGATACAGACAGTATGATTTTTGCATTAGTTGCTGCTGCTGTTTTACAGGCTTCAAAAGAGATGTTTGATTATTATGTGTAGTTATAGCCAGCAACCCTTAAAAAATGTTCATGCTCCTAGAGTCATGGAAGTTTCACCTGAACTGGTAGTATCAGTGAATGTTCCTGGGATCCGTGTAGATATCTTAATAGACAGGCCAGACAGGATCTGAAGTTTACCTTTGTGCCTTTCAGCAAAAGTATGCTACACTGTTGCTTTCCAGGTGCTGCTGGAGGACATCATTATGTCAGGCAGCCCTCAAATCTGAAGGAGCATTTTGATTAGGGCTCTAAGGCAGTATGTGTATCAGGGAATAGATACTTGAACTTAAGAACATGAAAGAGCCCAAGCACATAATACAACCCTTCCTTCCTTCTTATGAAGAATATAGTCCATTAAGCATCGTCAAACCCGACTATCACTTGCTTGGCTAACTGAGGCTTGTAACACAGTTGCTCAAACTTGATAGATTGAGTATTCAGTTATTCATACTTTATAATTTGAGACGTGTTTAACTGAAGTATAGTTACTGTTGTGTGTCTGCTTAATTATTGGTTTGAACTCAGTTTCCTGGATAAAGAGTGAGACAAGGTTTTACACGGTTTGTTAGCGGTAACTTTTTTGAGATGCAGCAACCTCAGAGTGAGAGTAATTATGTTTTCATGGGTGGGAGGATTGTACCCTGCAAAAAAAAAATCTTCATAGTTGCATTTCTAATGAGTCTGTGTATTTGTAAATGAGTTTGTAAGCAATAGTACAATACAAAGTTAACTAGTCAAGATTTTATTTTGTGTTATGAGTTTGGGTGTCTCAAGCAGTTGTAGGGGAATATGCTTCATACAGCTGGTACTGTCACCAAGAAAGGTTTAAGTATTTATGCAAGATCTCTGTGGCAGACCTGTCAGCAGCCCACTTGAAGGCTGTCAGACTGTCCAAGCTGGCACAGTGCATAAGCACTTTCCCAAATGTTAAGGAGCATAATCATGGACCAGTTCGAAAAGAAAATCTACATTTCTACCACTCTTGGTGTTTCATGCAGTTAATTACCAGAAGCGTGTATGTAAGTGCCAGTAAGTATATTGAGGACATGGTATCTGTTGTCCTGGATTAGCTCACAGCTTTAAAACATAATTTTGGTGTTGAGGGTACTTTTCAGCACCACAGTAGCCACTGCTACACACCAGAGGGTGCTGTGTGGCAGCTGCTCAGTGTGTTATACAAGGAATTCCTGTTTGGGCCACCTTCTTGGTCTATCTTTTAATACTCTGAGAAGTGGAAAACTCTACAGTTGGTTAAGCAAGCTTTTTCACAGTGCTCTTCCTAAATATATCAGAAATTACCCGACTAAACAGTTGCCCTTTGTTGGAGATTAACCTGAATAAACAAAAAAAAAGGTAATTTGAGAAGGAACAGGTATGCAGTGATGGCAAACGGAGTATGGAGCAAAACAGGAGGAGGGGTGAAGTTTTCCCTCCTGTCCAGTAGCTGTCTGGCCAGCACCCCCCCCCCCCTTTCCCTGGAAAACTCCAGAATAGGTCTCCAAGGGCCACCATCCTTTAGAATGAAGAGCCTGGAGTAAACAGAAACCCATCCCCTCCGGGGATGTAAATATGGTTCAGCCTGATGACAACCAGGTGGATAAGAAATGAGTTTCTCAGAATTCCAAGTTTGACAAAAGGGAAGTAGGGGAAGGCAAGACAGCTGCTGGATGGGAGAAAAAAAAAATACCCTCTGCAGTAACTAATAGTTTGCAGAGTAGTGGGGTCCAAATCTCTACAGACCGGAGGAGATGGGGTTCTGTGTACTCCAGGCTCTTTATTATTCTAAAGGATGGTGGCCCTTGGAATCCCATTCTGGAATTTTCCAAGTTCTTGGACAGGAAGAAGTTCAAGATGCTCACACTAAAAGAGCATGTATATCTTCCTTGTGAATGGGCCCCTTTAGTCTTCTTATATTTAAAGGACATCTACCTTCTTGGCCCTGTCATAAAGACCACAGGCAGTTCCTTAGATTCAGAGTGAGGGAAGAAAAATTCAGTTCACTTCTATGTTTAAGTTCTCGTGTTCTTTTGGGTTTATAATACTATGACTGGGATGGACCCCATTATTAAGTCAGGGTATGATTAAACTTCTTGAAATTAGCATTGTTTCAGTCTGTGATGTTAGCCAAATGTGCTCTTTGCAGCACCCTCAGTGCGCCCACAACTGACTCCTGTAATTCATGCAGAGTTGCTTGTACTGGGTGCATATCTAAATACAGCCGAACATTCTTTATTAGACCTGTACTGTTGTTTCTGCTACTGTTGCAGCTGTCTGTGTATCTTTCTCATTTCTACCTGCAAATCCTGGTATTTTATGACTTTTTGTTTCTCTAAGACGCTGTAATCAGTGGATATAGCAATTTCAATGATCAATTCTATTTTTGTTCTTTTTCCTGGATGACTGTCTGTTTTTTTTTTTTTGAACTGTTGGTAGTGGGTGATCCCAGTACATTCTCATCTTAGGCTCATATTTGAGTACTAGGCTAGCTGCCCTTGTGGGCCATTTTAAGCCTAGCCAGTTTCCCTTTTGTGCTAAAATTAACCTATCCCATTCGATTAGAGACTGGCTTTACCCCATCCCATGATAGATAACTATATATTACCCCTATCTGGGATCATATCATAGAAAATTTGATGGGGGGCCATGCATGGGATAAGGCATTTAGGAGCTGCCTCTGTCTATTAGTGGTACAGGGGGACAACCCTGAAGTAAAAGTTTCTGCTTCTCATCCATAGGTCCTAGTTGCTCGTGAATATGGACAGGAATAAACTTTTTTATGTGGATGGGGAGTCTGTTCCAGAGCAGCAGTATCCTCTGTGAGAACATCATGTCCTCTATGAGGTATCCTTATGATTGATGTTGTGATTTTCTTCATTCTTCAACTGATGGATTCAGATCTGACTCTCTGATCTGACTTTGCAGCTTCTACCAGATCCTCAGATCCTAGAACTCGTGATCTCCTCCCTTTACCGATAATGCCTCACCAACCTAACGTACCTCAGACCTTGTTTGCAGTCATTAGTTGTCAGATTTAGATTCCTTAGCTCTCGAGCATTGTTTAGATGTTATCCATCCTCTACCTATGTTGTGAGTTAGAAGAAAGGTACAAGGAACCTTAAACTTCCTCCCAACCATAATCTTCTTAGTTTATTCTTTATTGTTTTTAGGTTACCATTTTGGTACTTTTCTCCATACCATTGTTGGTATCTCACAGCTCACCTCTGAGTACTTATACTATTGTTGGCTCTTTTTCTTTCATTCTTTCCATCTTCCTTATTTGGTAAAAAATAGTTTTGTTTAGGCTAACAAAGTTGGTTGCTGCTTTTCTGATCTTTGGTTGTTTGTGGAGTTTTTTGCTAATATGTCAGAAACCCTCTGGGTTCCAAAAATGTTTCCAGTGGGCAAAAGCTTCCCAGCTCAGATGCCTACAGGGAATGCGTATGTTGTCTGGGTCCTGCACATCTTGAAGTGGATTGTGTGATCTGCTCTGATTTTAACACCAGAGCCTTAACAGATCGCCAGAATAAATTAGTTCTGTGAGGTCTTTTGCCTTCTACTTCTACTCCTTCAGCTGCTGGGGCTCTAACCCCCTCAAAGGAGTCAGATAAAACTAAGGAGGATATTTTGCCTAAAGAAAGAGTCCTGAAAAATGTCTCTAAACTGATGATCTGCATCAACATCGGCTCCTTCAACGGATTCTCCTGCTCTGAACTTCATAAGAAGTCGGATCCGTCTGTCTGAGATGACAGTTGCTTCCTTCCACTGCATCTTCTCTGAGATCCTCCATAAGTCTTTCAGAAGATGTTGTGGATGGGATGATGAGAAAGTTCCTCAGAGAACAGATAGAAATGAGGGTTCTCCTGGCTCCAACTCCAACCGGGCAGGTGAGCCGACATCTTTCCACCTCCCCTCTAGTATCTCCTCTGATCCGACTTTCTGTTTTGGAGTCTTCAGATCCAAGATCCCAGTGGCTCTACTTTGGATCTGAAGAATATTTTGCTGATTGACTCCAATGGGTCCCCTGTGCCAGAGGACTCTGAGCCAAAGCACTGGCGGCAGATATGGTTTTTGGAGTCAACTCCAAAGCCTTCACAGCCATCTCTCCCCCTCGGATCCTTGACACTAGAGAGCTCACATCCGACTCCCTCATCTGGCTGAGTGCTGGTGGGGTTGCAGGAGCTGACAATCCGAGATATTCCAACTTCAGAGCTGTTGACTTTTGTTTCCCCTAGGCATTCTGCCTTTGAGGTTGCAGAGAGGCTCTTTTCCTAGGCTAGAGAAGAGACATCCATGACCTCCTTGGATCAGACATCCCTGCCTCATTGTGTTCTGTGCTCTGAGCCTCGATCATCCCTTCCAGTTGGACATCGCACGTGAACAAGCCTCCAGCTAGTCTGTCAGGACATTATCTGTTCTGACACTTCCTCAGAACCACCACTGAGGAAGTTCCTGAGAAGAGGAGGCACTTAGATTCCCCCCAGAAATCTCTCACAGAAGTCACCAGAGGGAGGGGTCCACTAGATCAGCACTTGGTGACATCTCCTTTGGAGACATCCTTGAGGTCCGGAAACAAAAAGATCATTGGTCTTCCAACACCCCTCCCCCCCAAAGGAATTGATGTTCCTGGAGACTTTCAGGTCTGGTCCATCTGTTTCTGGGTAACTCCCCTTTCCCCTTAAGAGCTCATTGACCTGGTCTCTTGGCAGGCATGGAAGGAGTGGGACACTGTTGAGCCAATTCCGAAAAGATTGGATAAAATTCTAGCCCCCCCCCCCCCCAAAAAAAAAAAAAAAACTGCACACAAGAGCAAGGGAGTACCAGTTGATGCCATGCTTGTGGCTGCAGCCACCAAGAACTAACTGGCAGAATAGAGTTCTTCTTTCCATCCCCCTACTAGAGAGTCAGATTTGGGAAGGGTTCCTATTACATGATCGAAGTTTCGAAACTTCGAACACGACAATATCGAACTTGTCTGTTCGAAGTTTCAAAACTTCGAACAAGCAAATAAAATAAAAGATGCAACAGTAAGCTAACTGTTGCAAGCAGGGGGGGGGGGCAAGCCCCTCTGCACCCTCCACACCCCCCGCTCTTTAAATATACCAACTCCGAGATCGCACTACAGTGCAGTAAGGGGAAATATTCCCTTTCCACACTATAGTGCGGTCTTGGAATTGGTATATTTAAAGAGCGGGGGGTGTGGGGGGTGCAGGAGGGCTTGCCCCCCTGCTTGCAACAGTAAGTTTACTGTTGCATCTTTTATTTATTTATTTGTTTTCTGTGTTCGAACTTCAGCAAGTTTGACTATATGGTTTTGACCATATAGGGTTCGAACTTGTTGAAGTTCGATAATGTAATAGGAACCCATTTGGGAAGCATGTATATGCTTCAGCAACCTTTGCGGTGTGGTCGCTGAATTACATGGCACATTTTACGAGACTACAAAGAGATTTGATCAAGGAGCTTACCAAATCTCTTTGTGTCCATGAAGTCTGAGGATGAAAACAGAATTTCCTTGCAATTGGCGACCCTCCAATTAATTTTGAATGAGTCCATGAGGCTGATCTTCCATGCTGTGTAAGGCACTTCCTGGATGGCAGGTTCAGGCATAGCTGTCAGAAGAAATGCCTGGATGCGCTTATGTGATTTTACAGAACCATTTAAGCCTTAGTTCATCAACATGCCGTTTGATTTATCTTCTCTGTTTAGCCCCAAGGTTAATTACATGCTCTCCAGGTATGAACAAGAGGAAAGACCTTGTCTGCCATCGGTGTACATTTTTCTACCCCTCAAAGTCCCATCTCTAGGAATCCGTGAGGTGGTAGAAAAATGTGATTTAAGAAATCCCAGGGTCCTTTTCAGGATTCATGGGTGCAGGGGATCATATGCAGAGTTTATACCATACCATTTTCTTTATCCCCTCCCACAGTTGTGAAGAAAATCTCCAATGTTCCACCCAGTCAGAGGGAAGCAGCGTCTCTAGAAATAAAAAAAAGTTGGTAGGAAAAAAGAGGCATCCAAAAGGTCCCCTCAGACCAGAGAGGGTCTAGAACTTATTTAAGATTCCTCTTGGTGCCAAAAAGGACAGGGGACTTGAGACCAATTCTGAAGTTAAACCAGTTTGCTCAGTATACAAAGTTTCAGATGGTCATGGTTCAGTCCAGTTTGCTTCTGCTGCAAAAGGAGGATTGAATGTGCTCAGTAAATTTTCAGGATGTGTATTATCATATCAAAATGAACAGGCAGTCCAGGAGATTCCTACACTTCTGGCTGAGAAAGCTAGTCATTACCAGATAAGAGCACTACCTTTTGGTCTCACCTCAGCCCCCAGAGTGTTCACCAAATGGATGACAGTGATACCAGCTCACTTCAGGCTGCTAGGATTCTGAGTATTTCCATATCTAGATGACTAGCTCCATACTGCTCCAACCAGGCATCAACTTCTACAGGCAGGGGACTACTTGCTTCAGTTGTGTTCTCATCTTAGGAGTAACAATCAGTTGCAAGTTTTACCTCAACCCAACAGAGAGTCTGTAGTTCATAGGTCATTTAGACCGTCAGCCTGTCTTCCCTCTTCTCGAATCATATTGCAATCCCAAGTCAAGAAAGTAATCTAAAGTTTATCAGCCCATCTGATACCTCAGGCTTTGGGTTCCATGGCAACAGCTATCACCCTTGTCCCTTTGGTCAGGCACCATATGGGAATCCTTGATTGGAATCTGTTGACAGAATTGTCCAGTCTTCAACATCCTTTATCCACAGCTCCATGAAGGCCATCCCTTTGTTCTTCCCCTGACCAAGGCCACAGTGACCACAGACACCTCCCAGTTCAGGTGGTGGTGAGGCAATAATTGGGCTGGACAGTCCAAGGTATGTGTTGCCTGAAGAGGCCAAGGTGTATATCAGTGTTTTGGTAATGAGTGCTGTTCTCCTAGCATTGCAGGCATTTCAAGACATTCTCTCTCTATTGGAGGGGAGCTCATGATCAGCAGTCTTAAATTATTTTTCATTTTTCCATGGTACATGATGTATTAATCTTCTGTGAAAGTACTGGTAATTTATTCATCCTGTTTGTTAATTAGGTTGTTGAACTAGTGCAGAGACTCATTTTGTCATGACCTAAGCCGAAAAGCATTGGTCAATCATAACAGTATAAAAATGACTTAAGACAAAAAAAAACAAAGTTATGTAATTCAAAATATTAGAACACTTTACTGACACCCATATAATATGAAGTGATTTTACATGATTTGATATCAGTACTATTGTGTTGTACAAGCTCATTTTACAAAAGAAAAAGTGAAATATTATTGGAGAGTAAATGAAAAGGTTACGTTATAAAACAGAAATCTTTTGGGAGGAAAAAATATAAAAAATAAAAAATGTGCAATAAGCTGGTTGCATAAGTGTGCACACCCTTAAACAAATACTTTGTTGAAGTGCCTTTTGATTTTTCAGTTAAATTCTACAGGTTATAGGTCACATGAAAGGTGGGAAAAGTTTTGAAATTATTTATTGTGGTCTCTTTTTTTATATCACAAAAACCTGGCATTTTAACAGAGGTGTGTAAACGTTTTATATCTACTGTAATTAAAAGGTATGACTTGTACTTAATGCTAACTGCATAAACTATACGAATATTAGCCATGGTCCTTAAATTTTAGAAACTGATCTTTGACCCTTTTTTTCTTGAAAATATTATAATTAAAGAGGCTTTGTAGAGAATGTGGTAGTACGTTCCTGGAGTTGGGAGCTATGTATACAAATATTGTTTTACTAATTACCATTGTAAAAAAGCCCTGCTTAGAAGCATAGCTAAGCCATTTGGAGCAGTGGGTGAGACTCTTATCTGCCACCTCCAACCTGCATAAAAAGCAAAAAAATATATATTTTTTGAAAAGTGTGTGTGTGTGGGGGGGTTGTAGGGATGAGGAAGCTTTGACAACAGCTTTTCACAAAAATGCAAGTGACCAGGAGCAAGTTCAAGCAAGTTTTATTGAAAGTTTAAAGCATTTTCAGAGAGTAAATCATTTAAGTTTCGTGTTATGCATAGCCAAACACATTGCTGTAGCAGTTTTAATGAAAACACATGGTTAGCTTTCCCTTAACATATTAAAAGTACTATTGTACTTTTGTACATTAAGTTTTAAAACACTGTTGGAGACGGTCATTGGTTCCAGGACGTTGCTCAGTATTTAACAGTTGATATCCGAGCTTTGGAAAATACTAAGCCACAGTTGTCATATGAAACCTAGAATAAAGCAACTGATTCAGTCTAGCCTGCTAACTAGATACCTGTACTTAAGCATCCAAAACTAAATGGCAAGAAAAAGACTGTGCTATCTCAACACTAAATTCAGATTCTAGAGTTCACATTTCCAGCCAGTAAAAATATGCAAGGTATCTTAACACACAAACAGAATTATCTGTGCAACTAGAATCTGGACTGAACCAAATGCAACTTCTCTGACATACATTATTAATTAGCAGTTGAGTAATAAATGGCATCAGCATGTTACACATTCACAGAATTCCTTGAAAATTCTTCCTTCATTCCATGTGAATAAAATTAGTGATATTCTTATTCTGAATTTGCTGTCTCCCCTCCCTATGATTTAATATGACGTATACAAAGTCCTGTTCAACAAGTCTGAGGAAAAACTCTACAGTGCAGTACATATTGTATCCTGGAAGGAACCAGTGCATATGGAAAATAACTGACGTACATTAAAGTCTGACTTAACCAGCACCCGTGGGGATTGGTAGATGCCGGTTAAGTGCATGTTCCGGTTGCTTTAGATATGCTTTGCGATTTTTGATTGTCTCGTATACCGGCATACGAGCCAGTCAGAATCGCAAAGTGGAGCCATTTCTACTCAACATGGAACTGCGGGTTGCTCCGCATTGAGTAGAAGTGCCTCCACTTTGCGATTTTTGATTGGCTCATATGCCGGCACACGAGTCAATCAAATGCCAGTTGCTTGAGTCCCGGATAACAGGGATTTTACTGTACATTCACTCTGAAAACTCTTAAGGAAATAGCATTCATTCTTTCAACTAATAGTAATAATAGATTAAATTCGCCTTGTTGAATTAAGAACTGATCCCCCCATAAAACAGCATTGATTGAAAGTCCATCAACTAATAGATGAAAACAGCCTTGATGAATTAAGAACTTACAATGTCACATTCTTTGGAATTCTAGTCAGTAAAACTAATAAGCCACTAATTATAGATAAAACAGCCCTAATGAATTAAGAACTCTTCTCTCTTTCTTCTTCTAACCCCCCTCCCAATAAAACAGTGATGCATTCATTGAAAAATCCAGTCAGTAGATACAATCAAGTAATAGATAATAACAGCCTTGGTGAATTACCCTCCCTCCATAAACTAACCAACACATTGCTTATCTGCCTTATATAGCATCCAGAAATAATCAGACAAGGACACTTAAAATATCAATATATTAAAATATCAATAGTGTTACCATGAATCATTGACATAATTAAATTAATGATTGAACAATTCTTAACCCCATCTGCCAGAACTGCCATAGCTCGGACACATCTGCTGTCAACCCTTCTCTACACCTCACCCATCCTCACAAATCTACGCAAATCAAACCTTAACAAAATCACTAGCTGCTATAACAATATAGCAAGATTTGCCACAGGCTCAGCCTACAGAACCCACAACTGTCAGAATCTTCACAAATTAGGCTGGCTAGAACTATCCAATCCGCTCCAGTGTAACCAACTCCTAGTTATTCATAAAATCCTCTACCAACCTACCAGTACACCCATTCTGACCATTATTATCGCCCCCTACACCAACCTAGCATCCCTCCGCTCATCCAACACAATGCTAGTACAATCTACCAAAGCCAACAACTCAGCCAGAGATTCTTTATTCTCCAACTCTGCTGGAAAAAATGAAACGCACTTCCTGCTGAACTAACCACCACATCCTCCTTGCCCCAATTCAAAATATCCCTAAAGATGTATCTAAACAGGGATTGGCTATATCCATGTCTAAACCCAGACTAACCCAAAAAATAACAAGAAAAAGGTAAGAAAAACACAACTCACATAGGAGCAATATCCAATAATACCCATTCCCCACCCAGACAACATACACTTCTCTACAACCATTAGAATTATCTTATCGGGAAGATAACTTGATGTCCTTCAAGGATGCATCTGCAGTCATCACATATGGGTTGTCCTGCCTCAGGCAGTCCTTCGGTCGGCCGGATTCCAAAGTCTGGGTCTGGCCTCGGCTGATGTCGCACTTTCCCCGACGTCAGAGCGCCTGGGGTATAAAAGCATCAGCTGACGCCATCTTCCTCAGTCTTTCTTGCCGCGTGGTGCCCGAAGCAGAAGCAGTTCGCAAGTGCCAATCGGTCAGCTCCTGTGATTCAGCTACCGAAGACTTCGAAAAAGCTAAGTACCCCGTTGGGGACTCTTTCTTGCCTCAGCCGATGTCAGATAAAGTTAATAATTGTTTAACCTGTGGGAAACAAATACCTCATAAGGATTTCCACTATTAACTGCCTCCCCTGCTTAGGCCCAGACCACGACGTCTCGGCCTGTTCAGCCTGTGCTTCCTTCAACCGACGAACTCTTAGAAGTCGGTCGGAGTTTGCAGAGGAGTTTTTTGGTGCTAGTTTTGCTTATATAATGCCGTTGGAGACTCCGACTTCGCATTTAGTCAAAAAACGGAAGGACAAGGACCGACACACGCGGGCTGCGGTTTTGGCTGAAACCTCGGTCAGGCCTACCGCGAGTGTCTCGGTTTCGGCTGAAACCGAGTCCTTGGTACTTCTACTACCGAAACCACACAACCGACTACCTCGGCCCTGGAGGCCCCGGCCGAGTCTGTCATTGAATTACCTACTGATACCGGTGTCCAGGAACCTTCCGACACCATTACTTTAGATAAGTCTACTCCTGCACGTGGTGCAGCCAGACCCCCTGCTTCCATGTCCATTAAGGCTTTCTCTAGGGCTAAGGCTGCTAAACTTTCTAAGGCTTTGCCTCCCAGAGTTACCTCTCAGAGACCTTCTTCTAGCTCTCAGATTCTTACCCTTGCAGAGGATCTGATTTCATTAATAAGGGGCTCCCAACCTCATCCGGACAGGGGCTCTCAACCCCCTCCAGACAAAAGGCCCAGGGTTGAGCCCTCTGATCCACAGTCCTCAGATGAGTCCACGGATGGCTCTGCTCTGTCAGACCACCAGGAGGAGGCTTATTCGGCCTACGAGGATTCTGATGCTGAAGAATCTATTCCCTCGGCCTCCCCTCCTGAAGAGTTTTCATTTGGAGAAACATTACACACTATGAGAGAACACTTTCAGTGGCAGGGTCAGGAATTCTCTGATTCCAGAAAGAGATTAAGGACCTTTTTACATTTACTTCAGCACAGGCCCTTAGCTATACCTCCTGTTTTGAATGTAATTGATGATGTTTACTCAGATGCTTGTACTGCCCCTGACTCTCTCCCTCCGGCTCCTGCCAAACCTGATAGGTACTACAGGGTCCCGGACTCACATTTTCAGCTGTACAAGGCCCACTCTGCTGACCCAGAAACTATTTCCCAGGGCCCTAAAGGGGTTGCAGCTGCCACTGCTAAAAATCCTCTACCCTCTGAAAGGGAGTCCAGAGCATTAGAGAGATGGGGTAAGAAAGTGTGTACTTCTGCAACTCTTTCCATGAGGGCATTAAACTGTCAATTCCATATGATACAGTATCAAGAGTATTTACTAGATGAATTGCATAAGAAACTGTCCTCTTCTGAACCCCTTGATCGTAAATCCCTTCAGGATCTGGTGCATAACTCCCAGCAGGTCAGTAACCATTTCTTGCAGTGTGGTTATGATGCATTGAAAGCTTCATGTAGATCAGCTGTGACAGGTGCAGTTATACGTAGGCATGCCTGGCTGAAGGAACAATCTCTGCCAGACCATGTTAAAGCTAAGCTTTTGGATGCTCCTATGGAAAAGCAAAAATTATTTGGTTCCACGGCTCAAGAGGTTTTAAAGAAATTTGAAGAAAAGACAAAATCTGTGCAAACAGTTAAGGACTTTCTGCAAGTCCAACCACCGAGATTCAGCAGAAATTGGCCTACTAAGAATTGGTCCTTTCCGGACTCAGACAGATCTCAAAGAGGCAGGAATAGACATGCCAGAGGTAGAGGGCAAGCTAGAGGCTCCTACAGAGGCCGTCAGTGGCAGCCTCCCAACCAGAGAGGTAGTGCAGGAACTACAACTGCTACACCAGGACAGACTCAATGACTTTATTTTGACTCCGCCGACCAGGGCTCAATTAGAAGCACCTTTGGGCGGAAAACATTCTTTATTCTTAAAAAAATTGGCACAGCATTACAGGGGACACATGGACACTACAAATAATAGACAAAGGATACAGGTTCCATTTCCACTCTTTGCCAAAAAGAAAAGGCATGCCAAACCTGCCACCAAATCAGAGGGCAGAGGCTTTGAAGCAAATTACCAACTTACTGCAAATGAAAGCCATAGAAAAGGTACCTCTTTCAGAAGAAGGCCAGGGATTTTACTCAAGATTATTCCTTGTTCCAAGAAAAGAAAATCAATGGAGGCCTATTCTCGACTTGTCCGCACTGAATACGTACCTCATTGTGCCAAAATTCAAAATGCTGACTCTACAGCAACTCCTTCCCATGCTGGGCAAGGGGTCTTGGCTGGTGACTCTAGACCTCAAGGAGGCATACCTGCATGTCCCTGTTCGACAAAGCTGCAGAAGACACCTCAGATTTCTTGCAGGGTCAGAGCATTATCAATTCTCAGCATTGCCCTTTGGCTTATCTACTGCGCCCAGAGTATTCACGAAATGCCTGGCATCAGTAATTGCACACTGCAGACTTCAGGGGATTCAAATCTACCCTTATCTGGACGACTGCCTAATACAAGCGGACAGCAAGCAAACTTTGTTAAAGGACTTGGACTATGCCATTCACCTGTTACAGGCCTTGGGATATACAGTCAACATCCACAAATCAAGACTGGTTCCATCCCAAAGAATAACATTCCTGGGTGCGGATCTAGACACAACCACCCAGATGGCTTTTCTCACAGAAGAAAAACAAGAACAGCTAACAGTTTACTTTCAGAATCTCACAAGACAGACTCAGTTGACTGCAAGGAAAATCCTGCAGGCCCTGGGTTACATGGCATCTTGCATTCTTCTGATCCCACAAGCAAGGCTTCATATGAGGAAATTACAATGGTACCTAAGAAGTTTATGGACTCAGCACAGTCACAGCTTAGAAGCTCTGATTCCACTCATTCCTTGCCTTCAAAAGGAATTCCAGTGGTGGGCTCAAGCCTGCCAGTTGAACAGCGGGCTGCCCTTCAGCAAGCCAAGAGCCAACCAAACCATCACCACGGACGCTTCAGACCAAGGCTGGGGAGCGCACATGGAGGACAGATGTATACAAGGGCTATGGTCGCAAAGAGAGCTGCACATGCACATAAACCAAAAGGAATTGCTGGCAGTGATACACGCAATCGAGGCCTTCAAACCTTTACTTCACCAAGGCCACCTGCTCATAAGGACAGACAACACCACAGTTATGTGGTACATAAACAAGCAAGGAGGCACCCATTCCTACCCTCTTTGCAGACTGACAATGAACCTATGGGAACTGGCATTGAAACTCAACATACAGCTACAGTCCCAATTCGTGCCAGGGAAAGACAATACACTAGCAGACAGCTTAAGCAGAACTTCCATGGATGCACACGAATGGATGCTGCACCCAGACATCTTCTTGCAAATCACACAATCATGAGGAAGGCCGGAAATAGACCTGTTTGCTTCCCCCCTAAATCATCAACTGAAGAAATTCTGCTCAAGGACATACTACCCACAAGCTTGGAAAGTGGACGCTCTCTCTTTCAGCTGGAAAGCTCTAACAGTGTATGCTTTCCCACCTCTTCCACTAATGACCAAGGTCCTACTGAAGATCAGGACAGAGCAGCCCAGAGTAATCCTGATAGCCCCAAACTGGCCAAGACAGCACTGGTACCCACTGTTAAAGAGCTTGTCACAGATGAAACCATGGCCTCTCCCCTTATGGCCACTTCTACTGACGCAGCACAATTTCAGGACTCTACACTCCAACCTGAAAACCTTGCAGCTAAATGCCTGGAGAATACCATGACTCCCACTCAGGATAACCTATCCCAGAGAGTGAAGGATATTATTATGGAAGCTCGCCGACCTTCCACAAGGAAGGCATACACAGCCAAATGGAAAAGATTTCACACCTGGAACACAGCAAAGGGCCTAGATGTGACTGTGATGAATATGGCATATATATTGGAATACTTGGCAGAATTGTCCCACAGTGGCCTGTCTTACTCTTCCATCAAGATACATGCCTCAGCAACCTCAGCAGAATGCAATCTAAATCCACCTGTCTTCTCTCACCCTCTATTAAGACAGTTTCTAAGAGGAATCAAAAACATTAATCCTCCAAGGAAACCACCTCTACCTACTTGGGACCTGAATTTCGTGTTGGAAAAACTAACACTTCCTCCCTTCGAACCAGCAGCATCGGCAGATGTACAGTTTTTGTCTTGGAAAACTGCCTTCCTTCTGGCCATAACCTCAGCAAGAAGAGTATCTGAGCTACAAGCTTTAATGGCGGTGCAGCCATTCCTTATCTTTCATCAGGACAGAGTTTCTTTGAGGACCAATCCTACATTCATGCCAAAGGTGGTATCCAGGGTATCTTTGAACCAAGCTATTCACTTGCCTACATTCTTCCCACAGCCACAAAATAAATGGGAAAGACTTCTGCACACCCTGGACATACACAGACAACTACGCTACTACTTGGACAGAACTAAAAGTTACAGAAAGACTGACCAGTTGTTTGTAGCATATGCTGCTGGGATACAAGGAAAAGCAATTTCCAAACAAACAATTTCCAAATGGATAGGAAATTGCATTCGTTTTTGTTACTCCTTTCATGGAAAGACTGTGCCAGCTAACATTAGTCCTCATTCCACGAGAGCCACAGCCACCACCACAGCCTTCCTAAGAGGGGTGGCTACCAAGGACATTTTAGAAGCTGCTACATGGAGCTCCGTGCATACATTTGCCAAGCATTACAATTTGCCTTTATACTCCAGATCCAGAGCAGGGTTTGATACGGCAGTCCTGCAGGGTATCTTAACTACACCATCCTTCATTTAGTACCTCCACCCCCAGTTTGGCTATGGTATTCTACCCATATGTGATGACTGCAGATGCATCCTTGAAGGACATAGTACAGTTTTGTACCTACCATAAATGTAGATGTCCGATAGGTATGCATCTGCAGTCAGGTTTACCCTCCCTCCTACCCCTCTGTGTTATTCCTAGGGTGCTTTCCCCTCTTTTAGCTAGCTGGGGGAATCTATTATGGTGTATTTGTTTGTATATACATGTATATATATATATATATATATATATATATATATATATATATATATATATTTGTTTTTGCAAATGTTTGGAACTTTATTGCATTTATCCAAATTTAGCCTTCCTAGAGGGCACCTGGCATCTGGGGCAAGAAAAACTGAGGAAGATGGCGTCTGCTGATGCTTTTATACCCCAGGCGCTCTGACGTCGGGGAAAGTGCGACATCAGCCGAGGCCAGACCCAGACTTTGGAATCCGGCCGACCGAAGGGCTGCCTGAGGTAGGACAACCAATATGTGATGACTGCAGATGCATACCTATCGGACATCTACATTTATGGTAGGTACAAAACTGTACTTTATACTACCCATTCTGAGGCTATGCTCTTCTACTCCTCTACATACTATTTACAATAACTTCCCTTCTTAGCTAACCACCTTTTCTCTTAACTATCCTCCTTACATTCAATCTGTGAATACTTTTCTTTCTTTTTACACACTTCAAAGATGTAAAATGTTATCTCTGTATATTTATACCTTAAACCTACAATGTTGCTTAATTTAAATGTAACCTTGACTATAAACTGTCAGTGATTTGTTGATGTTTAGATTTCTATGTAACCACAACTTTAAAGAGTCACTTATTTGCAAATGTGGAGCTTTTCTCCCCGGGCCTCCACTGAAAATGGACATGTATCCAGTCAGACTTTCCCAGTTAACAAATGTAAAATAAATAAATAATAAGAGAATGTGAGTTAATATACATTTTCTGAAGTGAAGAAGTCTGTTGTAATTCTAATTATTGTCATTATTTAGGTGCAGTTCAACACCTGTTTCTCCAAAAAAGTAACTTGGTTGTGTGCAGTCAAACTGCATTGGTGTGTTGCATTTTAGTTTGACACACCGGTCCTGTCCACCACACAACTGATATCCAGATTCTGGTCTGGATTTACTTATAGGTAAACAAATCTAGAAATAGAAATCTGACCGGGACCATTCAGGCACACTTAAAATATTTCTACTGTGTTAACTTGACTCATTTGCAAAATAAGACTATGTGAATTAATATGCATTTTTCTGAAGTAAAGAAGTTTGCGTTGTAATTCTTAATTTCTTTCTAATCATTGTCATTATATACTGAGTGCAGTTCAGTGCAGTTCTTCACCATCTATTTCTCCAAAAAGATAATTGTGTAAAAAAGCAGGTTGTTGGTCAGACTCAGTTGGATTAGAGTTTTAAATAATTCGACCATAACAGATGAACAAACAGAGCCAAGTCTTTTAATTTGTTATAAATTTAATTATAAGTTTTAGCTAGCACTCCCACAATGGGCAATTTGAACAGAAAATAAGCCAAAGCTGCCAAAACAAATACATTGCACAGCTTGTTGTGGGCGCAAAAGATGAAGCCCTTCAATTGCCTTCTCTGCAGTTCGGCACTGTCCCCTCCACCTGCGTAGCTAATCACAGGTCTTTTTGACAGTACTCAATACAAGTTTTTATAAAAGTGGGGCAGGAGGCACACTGGAGTGTCTCAGACATTTCTGTAGGATGTGCATTTTCAGTGTTTCTTGTGTTTCCCTTTGAGGGCAGCGAGATTTGTATAAAAATATTTATTTTGTTGCATACTGCGCCCTTGATAAGACAGCATCTAGCACGATTGCTTTTTTCTCCCCACCCTTGCTATGCTCTGCTTAGAAGGCTCCTGTCTCACCTAATGGGCATGATCCATCCCAACATCTCAAATCACAGGCTGACTGCCTGGTTTCTCCAGTTCCATTTATAGTCGCACAACAGAGGCTGTCTTCCCCTGACTGTCATATTTTTATCTTCCCATAAACCTTCATCATGAAAACTCGGTAAAGTAAATGGAAAAGATTTGTTTATTGGGCATAACAAAATCATGTTGAGCCATTTTCAGCTCCATGACTTAACATACTCGAATTTTTAGCTTTACTTTTTAAGGAATGGGCTAATTCTTCAACCATTAAAGTTCAGCTGGTAGCAATGTCAAAGTTTCACATTGAATTTGAAGGTTATTCAGTAGCCTCTCAAATTGTTTAGAGACGCTCTGCTTTTGAGGCCTCTGTTTAAGGTCCCTACTCCCCCATGGAATCTCAGTCTGGTACTGCAAGCTCTAAAAATTTCCTAGTAGCCATTACCTCTGCTAGATGCATTTTAGAGATTCAAGCCTTGTCTTCAAAACATCCATACTTGATTTTTCATAATGATAGTAGAGTGATGCTGTGAACTAAAGTGTCTTTCCTTCCCAAGGTAGTGTCAGAATCTACTGTAGTAGGCAAAAACACCACTGCCAAGTCACAAATCCTTCAATTTATTCCACAAGTAAAATGACAAAATGCAGATAAAAATTATCAGGTTAAGAGCTTTTACCCAGGAGTCTCCCGAGCTTAATCAGAACATAAAAATAAAAAAATACTGGACTCTTTTATACCATTCAAATTCATTTCCCCCAGTGGATGCATCTCATTAATATTAATTAAACTGATGCCATGAGTTACAAATTCATTAATCAACATCCCTCTTTTACTGTTAATGATTGTGTTTAAAATTAATACCAGGTCTAATATAAAGGCACATACAGTAATGATTAAAAAACATTCAGTGTCAAAAAATGTACCATGTTTTAAAACATACTGCTTATTCTTATAATTTAGCTGCCCTTAACTTCAAGACACGATTAATACTCAAATGATCATTTAAACCAGGTCTTTTGGTTCCATCCAATTTTAGCTGCCAATATAATTCCTTATATTCTAGGCGGGCCTCCCATAAACCTCCCCTTACATCTTGTTTCACTTGTTCCAATGCGTAAAACTTAAAATTACTGTCTGGGCATTCCCTCTGATGTTTATATAGTGCGTTAGTATCTTTTTTCATAGATATTTCATACATATGTTCATATATATATATATATATATATATATATATATATATATATATATATATATATATATACTACAGTGGTGGTGCTGCAGTAGCGTTGTCGCCTCACAGTAAGACGTTGTCCTGTTCAATTCTCAGCTAGAGCATCTTCTGTGTGGAGACATGCGTGAATGGGTGTACCTTCATTGAAGGTTGTGCATCAGGGCCGGCAACTCGGCACGTAAAAATCTACTGCCAATCATTAGTGGACAGGAGTTCCGCTGTGGCGACCCCTAACCGCCAAAAGACACAACATATATATATATATATATATATATATATATATATATATATATATATATATATATATGCCTTCTCAAGGGCCTTTCAGTCTTGCCTATGTAGAAACAATTGCATATTTGGCAAATACTGATGTGTACACCTCTTTTACTATTAAAATGCTCCTTAGCCCTCATCTTAAACTTCCTAGAAGGGAAGTTTATATTATCTTGTTCTAAAAGGTTTCCACACTGTTGGCAAAACCCACATTTATGCATGCCACTCACCTTCTGTGTTCTGACATATTCCCAGTTTCATGGCACTCCAACATATCTTTAATGTTCATATCTCTTTTCTTTATAAATATCGGTGTTGAGGGGATGTACTTATTGAGCTCGTTGTTTACTGTTAAAACTCCCCAGTATTTCTTTATAATATTCTCCACCTCACCAGAGGAACCCGTGTGTGTATGTATAAATGCTAGGTCATATTGGGCTGGTTTTCTGCCCTCATTTCTGTTGGTGACCACAACATCTTTTCCCAAAATTGGGTCATATATCCCCCTCCTGTCTTTTTTTACTTCCTTTATTAACTGATTAATAAGAGCCCTAGGGTAACCTCTTTCAATGAAAATTTGTTTCATTAAATTAATCTCTTGAAAAATAATCGAATCCTCACTACACATTCTTGTGGCTCTGATCAGTTGCCCCTTAATAATGCCCTTTTTCTGATTATAAGGATGCTCACTATTGTAGTGTAAATACGCATTAGAGTATGTGGATTTCCAGTAATTCTTAGAAGGAAAATTATTTTCGTTATAGTTCTTATATATTATCTTATATATGTTCTATATTTTTTGATTTTTATGCTCTGGTGATGCTCTGGAGACTCCTGAGTGAAAGCGCTTAACCTGATATTTTTTATCTGCATTTTGTCATTTTACTTGTGGAATAAATTGAAGAAGGATTTGTGACTTGGCAGTGGTGTTTTTGCCTACTACAGTAGATGTTCTTCGTGTTTCACTGCCGCAGTCATCACACTTGGGTTATCCTGTCTGCAGGTAGCCCTCAGTCGGCCTGAATACCAGAGTCTTAGGATTTCTGCGTCGGTTGCTGTCGCTTCTTCCATGACGTCAGGTCGTCAAGGGTATAAAACAGACAGCCGACGCCATTACATCAGCTTTTCTTGCCGAGGAGGAGCCTGAAGCAGAAGCAGTTCGCAAGTGCCCGTCGGCCGCTACCTGAAATTTTCGTTTTCGTGTTTGTAATCCTGAAGTCTTCTAAAGCTAAGTACCCCATTGTGGATCCTTTTTTCTTGCGCTAACCGATGTCAGAAAAAGTTAACAATTGTCTTGCTTGTGGAAAGCAAATACGTCACAGAAATTTTCATTCTTACTGTGTCACCTGTTTAGGCCCAGACCACAACGTCCCTTGCTATTGGTTTTGTGCTTTAGCACCCAAACCATTCGTTGTCGGGCTATCTTTGTCGCTAAATTCTTTCACTCTCTCTCTCTGTATTCCGAAATGGCTTTGATAAGCCGTCCGACTACCGATCTTCTGAAAAAACATAAAGATAAAAACAGAGACTAACCACATAGGCCAGTACTCAGTGAGGTGCCTTTGCAGCCCCTGATGCCCACTTCTGTGGATTCGTGGGCCTCTGTTGAGACCCATTCGGAGTCCAGTATGCTGCAAGGTGCTTCTTCGACTGTGAAACCTGTGGATGTCTGTACCTTGGATGGGTCCTGAGCCGCTGGGCAGGCACCAGCTTCTGAAGGTGTCCTACCAATGTTCGGTTCAAACCGACGACTTCATTTCTAGCCAAAACGACAGAGTTTCTTAGGCCCAAAGTATGCACTACGCCTAGAAAATTGACGACGAAAGCACATGCTCAAGCTCCCATGCCTCAAAAACAAATGCTTAGAATGGCTGAAGACCTTATTACCCTAACTAGGGGAAACCATCCTTCCCCAGCTAAGAGACAAAGAATTGAGTTTCCTTCTGATTCTACAGACCAGTAGTCCGATGACTCTGAACCTTCTGATTATCAGGACATGCCCTTATCAGCCTGTGAGGATTCAGATGCAGAGGAATCCATTCCCTCTGCCACCCCTCCAGAGGATTTTTCTTTTGGTGAAACCTTGCATACTTTGAGAGCATTTCCACTGGGAATGCCAAGACTACCCTCAGTCCAAAAAGAGACTCAGAGAATTTTTAGAGTTGCCTCAGCACAGGCCTCTAGCTATACTGCCTGTCCTGGATGTTGTAGATGATGTTTTTATGGAATTCTGTCTTACTCCAGATACATTACCCCCCACCCCTAGGAAACCTGAACAGGTACTATAGAGTACATGATTCCCACAAATTTCTCTTCAAGAATCCTACTGTGGATCCAGAGACCATTTCCCAGAGACCTAAAGTTATTAAGGCTACTACAGCCAAAAATCCTACCCCTTCGGACAGGGATTCCAGAGCTTTAGACAGATGGGGTAAGAAGGTATATACCTCTGCAACTCTTGCCATCTGGGCATTGAATTGTCAGTTTCACATGAAGTACCAGCAACATATTATGGAACTAATTAAACAAAAAACGATATTTCCAGATTGTGCAGAAAATAAAGATCTACAACAGCTAATGCATTCTGCAAACTTAGTTAGTAAACATACTTTGCAGTGTGACTTTGATGCCCTAGAAGCATCTTGCAGGCTGCAGTCACTGGGTCTGTACTCTGAAGGCATGCTTGGCTGAAGGAACAAACCTTGCCAGATCACGTCAAATCCGAATTACTTAAACGTTCCTGTAAATAACGACTGTTTGTTTGGCACCAAAGCAGAAGAAGTTCTTAAAAAGATGGAAGAAGAAGCTATATCTGTGCAAACTGTGAAATAATTCTTACAAGTGCAACCACCTAGTTTCAGTAGGCATTGGCCTTCTAAAAACTGGTCCTTTCCAGCCCCTTCCAGGCCTCCCCAGACCCAGGGGAAACAGGCCACCCAGACTACAGTCTCAGGGTATGCAGATATCTAAACAGTGGAGTGCCCCCACCCCCAAAACAGGGAATGGAAAGCTGCCCCCTTATGGAAAAACTTCACAATAACTTTGCGATTATCCTTTCCAGCCCTGCCCAGATACTTGTGTCCCTAGGAAGAAAACTTGCCCTTCATTCCAAAAACTGGATGCCCATTACTCAGGACTGCTGGGTCCTAAACATTGTATCCCAGGGGTACAAATTCAACTTCCATTCACTGCCAACCCCAAGAGGGTTTCCAGACCTTCCTCCAAACCAGTGGGCAGAGGCTGAAAAGCAAGTACTTTCCCTGCTCCATATCAGAGCTATTCAACCTGTTCCATTAGAACATAGGGGTCAGGGTTTCTACTCCAGACTTTTCTTGGTGCCCAGAAAAGAGGGCTCTTGATGCCCAATCCTGGATCTTTCAATTCTCAACACCTTTCTGGTGATCCCAAAATTCAAGATGCTTACTCTGCAACAGCTTCTCCCTATGCTGGCCAAGGATGCCTGGTCAGTCACTGTAGACTTAAAAGAAGCTTACCTGCACATCCCCATAAGGGAGTCATGCAGGAAATATCTACGTTTCAGGGCAAGCTCTATGCACTATCAGTTCTCTGCACTTCCCTTTGGCTTATCTACTGCGCCCAGAGTATTCACAAAGTGCCTGGCTCCAGCCATTGCATACTGCAGGCAAAGAACTATCCAAATGTTCCCATACTTGGACGACTGCCTGATTCATGTGGACAGTCAGGCATTGCTACTTCAGCACCTGGCATTTGTAAAAAGCCTTCTCACTTCTTTGGGGTGCACCATCTATGAAAAGAAATCACAACCGGTACCCAGTCAAAAGATTGTATTCCTGGGCGCAAGCTTGCACACAACTTCCCAGATAGCATTTCTCACTTCAGAAAAACAGGTCTGTCTGGTAAACTACTTCAAACAAATGGCCACCAGAACCCAGCTTTCTACAAGAAAGATACTGCAAGCCCTAGGGTTCATGGCCTCATGTATTCTGCTAATTCCATATGCAAGACTGCATATGAGGAAACTTCAATGGTACTTAAAAAGTCTTTTTTGTGACAACATTCTCAGGACCTGGAAACAGTCATTGCTATCATATCTTGTCTAAGGACAGAGTTCCTTTGGTGGGCAGAAGCATGCAACCACAACAAGGGACTGTCATTCTCTCAACCCCTCGCCACCCAAACCTTGACAACAGACGCATCAGACAATGCATGGGGGGTCATATGGCAGGCAAATGCATTCAGGGCCACTGGAGCCCAGCCCAGATTCACCTGCACATTTATCAAAAAGAGATGCTAGCTGTACAGAATGCTCTGACAGCCTTCAAATACCTAATCTTTCCAGGACAACTGCTTATAAAAACAGACAACACCACAGTTATGTGGTACATAAACAAGCGGGGGAACCCAGTCTGCAAGTTAGCCATGGCTCTGTGGAACACAGCCTTGAGCAACCAAGTGCACCTACAAGCTGAGTTCCTGCCAGGAAAACAAAATTCACTGGCAGACGACTTAAGCCGAAATCTCCTAGACCCACACGAGTGGAAATTGGAGCCCAACATTTTCCACCTTCTGATCCAGAGGTGGGGGACACCGGAGGTGGACCTCTTTGCTTCCCCCGAGATCCACCAGTTGAGCAAATACTGCACCAGGAACCCTCACAGCAGGGCTGGAAGGTGGACGCCCTATCCCTTTCAATGGGAAAACCTCTCAATTTATGCCCGCCCCTTCTCTCAAGAGTGCTACTCAAGATAAAACAGGACAGGCCAAGGGCAATTTTTATTGTCCCGGACTGGCCACGCCAGCACTTGTACCCACTCCTACACAGCCTGACAACTGTGCCACCCTGGCACCTTCACCAGACTCCCAGCCTGCTGTCTCAACAGGAGGGACAGATTTTGCATCCACGACTGCAAACCCTAAACCTTGCTGCCTGGCTTATCCCTTGAATACCCCACCAGCAACCCTCAACAAAAAGGTGCTGGACGTCATTCTTGAAGCCGGAAGGCCTAGTACTAGGAAATCCTATGCTGAAAAGCGGAAAATATATTGTTTTTGGAATCAGTCTCAAGGGAAGGACACAGCAGTGCCCTCCTTACCTCTAATCCTGGATTACCTAGCAGTGCTACTCCACAGAGGCCTGTCCTTGTCCTCCATTAAGATTTATGCCTCTGCCATCTCAGCTCATTATAATATGGAGCCATCTCTATTTTGTCACCCTCTCATCAAATAGTTCTGAGAGGGGGTAACAACTTAAGGCCCCCTAGGAGAGCTCCCACCCCTGCCTGGGACCTTAAACTTTGTACTGGAAAAGCTCACGGTTCCCCCTTTTGAACCTGCAGCTTCAGCAGAGTTAAAATTCCTCTCTTGGAAAACGGCCTTGCTTTTAGCCATAACTTCAGCAAGAAGAGTGTCCGAGTTACAGGCACTAATGGTTGTGGAACCCTTCATTATTTTCCATGCTGGCAGGGTTTCCCTCAGGACTAACCCATCCTTTATGCCTAAGGTCTGGTGTCCAGTGTGGCTTTAAACCAATCCATCTATTTGCCAACCTTCTTCCCTAACCTTCAGAATAAAGGGGAAAGGATCCTGCACTCATTGGACATGCACAGACAGCTCAGGTTCTACCTTGACAGGACTAAACCTTTAAGAAAATCTGACCAGCTGCTAGTCAGCTTTGCTTCAGGGGCAGAGGGCAAGGCCATTTCAAAGCAAACTATTTCCAAATGGATAGCACACTACATCCATTTCTGCTACAGGCACCATGGAAAACCTATCCCACAGGGGATCAGACCACATTCCACTAGGGCTACTTCCACCTCTACAACATTTCTCAGGGGACTCCCTTCCAGGAACATTCTAGAAGCTGCAACATGGAGTTCTGTTCACACCTTCACCAAGCATTACCACTTACCAATCTTTTCTAAATCCAGAGCTGGATTTGCTACAGCAGTCTTGCAAGGCCTACTAGCCAGCCCTAACACTTCTTGACTGCCTTCACCCTTCCTCAGCTTTGGGAATCAATCCAAGTGTGATGACTGCAACAGTGAAATATAAAGAGCATAGTACAGTTGTGTACACTTCCCATAAATGTAGATGTTAGAGTGTATTCACTGTTGCAGTCCTGGTTTCCTTCCCTCCAGCCCCTTGGCTTTCTCTATCTTTCTACCTCTCCTCTCTATGGCCATTTCTAATGGCATTGGTATTTACTTTTTACTGGTGGTGATGTTCATCGTGCATACAGCTGCAGTCATCACACTTCGGTTATCCTGCCATCAGGCAGGTCCTCGGTCGGCCGAATTCCAAAGTCTAGGTCCGACGTCGGTTGTCGTCGCTTCTTCCCTGACGTCAGTGCGGCAGGGGTATAAAAGAGGCAGCTGACGCCATTTTCTTCAGTCTTTCTTGCCGCGCGGTGCCCGAAGCAGAAGCAGTTTGCAAGTGCCGGTCGGCCAGCTCCTGAGATTTATGAAAAGTATTTCAGCCGAAGTCTTCTTTAAAGCTAAGTACCCCGTTGGGGAAACTTTTCTTGCCTCAGACCGATGTCAGACAAAGTTAATAATTGCATTTCTTGTGGGAAGCAAATACCGCATAAGGATTTTCACTCTTACTGTATACCTTGCTTAGGGCCAGACCACGACGTCTCGGCCTGCCGTTTTTGTGCTAGGTTTAACAAGCGCACTATTAAGCACCGGGCGGAGTTCGCCCTTCATTATTTTGGCAAAAAATTTAATTATATCATGTCGTCAGATATACCGATGCCAGTTTTAGGCAAAACGCAAGGATAAGGACAGACATCCGAGGCCTGCACCGAGTACTGAGATCACGCTAAGGCCGACTACCGGTTCTCAGCGAGGTGCCTATGCAGCCCCTGACTACCGATGGAACTATTTTACCGGCGACTTCAGTACTCGAGGTCGCAGGTTCCTCGGTCTCCATCCCCACTGCAGATACCGACGCCACTCTTGGCGGAGAAACGGACAGTTTAGCAAGGCCTGCCATTTCTGAAGGCGTTTTCAGGCCTACCTCCTTCTCTATTAAATCGTTCACTAAATCTAAAGCTCCAATGAAAATTAAAAAAACAGGGTCCTCAGACCCCCTCTCAAGGCCCCATGCCTAAAAAAACAGATGCTTAAAATGGCTGAGGATTTCATTACACTCATCAGGGATTCTCAACCCCTCTCAGACAAACGACCCAGGTTGGAGGAAGACTACCCTTCCTCAGACCAGGCTTCTATTACCTCAGACCTTTCTGAGGACCAGGATTACGCCTATTCCCCATTTGAAGACTCTGATGCTGAGGAGTCTATTCCCTCAGTCTCCCCCCCTGAGGACTACTCTTTTGGGGAAAACCTACATACATTGAGAGAGCACATCCACTGGGAAGGCCAAGATTACTCCGATTCCAAGAAAAGGCTCAGGGAATTTCTGCTGCTTCTGCAGCATAGGCCCCTGGCTATTCCTCCTGTCTTAGATATTTTGGATGATGTGTACGCAGAAGCCAGTCTTAATCCAGACTCTTTACCTCCTGCCGCTGTTAAACCAGACAGATATTACCGGGTTCCCGATTCTCACCAGTTCCTTTATAAAAGCCATACTGCTGACCCAGAAACTATTTCTCAGGGTCCCAAGGGGATTAAGGCCTCTACTGCTAAAAACCCTTTACCTTCAGAGAGAGATTCCAGAGCATTAGAAAGGTGGGGGAAAAAGGTGTATACATCGGCCACTTTAACCATGAGGGCATTAAACTGTCAATTTCATATGTTAAAGTACCAGCAGTTCTTGCTATCTCAGCTGAAAAGCAAAATGACACAAACAGAACAACCAGATTTGAAAGTTGCAGGATTTGTTGCATGGAGCAGAACAAGTGGGGAAACATACCTTACAGTGTGGTTTTGATGCTTTAGAGGCCTCATGTAGAGCTGCTGTCACGGGGTCTGCCATACGTAGACACGCTTGGCTCAAAGAGCAAACCTTACCAGATCATGTCAAAGCAAAGTTATTAGATGCACCACTACAAAAAGATGTATTGTTCGGTGTTAAAACTGAGGAGGTACTAAAGAAAATGGAGGAAAAAGCGAAATCTATGCAAACAGTTAAAGATTTCTTGCAGGTGCAGCCTCCACGCTTCAGCAGAAACTGTCCTTCAAAAAAATTGGTCCTTTCCAGCCACGGACAGACCCCAAAGGGGTAGATACAGATGCCCAAGGGGTAGAGGACAACCTCAAGGATCTTACAGAGCTAGGCAGTGGCAAGCGCCAGCCCCAAGAGGTGGAGAAGATAGACCACAGTCATTTAGAAAACAGACGCAATGACTTTCCCCTATGCCTGCCAAACAAAGCTATAATGGCAGCACCTTTGGGCGGAAAACTGGCCTTATTTTCAAAAAACTGGCACATTGTTACAAAGGACAAATAGATTCTGGATATTAAGAGGCTACAGGTTCCACTTTCACACCCTTCCAAAAATGAGAGGCATGCCAAACCTGCCACAAAATCAATGAGCAGAGGCACAAAAACAAATTTCCGCTCTCATGGATATGAAAGCAATTCAAGAGGTACCTGCAAAAGAACAAGGTCAAGGTTTTTATTCAAGACTATTCCTGGTACCAAGGAAGGACAAAGATTGGAGACCCATCTTAGACCTATCTATTCTAAACACATATCTAGAGGTATTAAAATTCAAGATGCTCACACTACAGCAGCTTCTTCCCATGCTGGGCAAGGAGTCTTGGCTGGTAACGTTGGACCTCAAGGAGGCATACCTGCATGTCCCTATCAGACAAGATTGCAGAAGATACCTCAGATTTCTTGCAGGTTCAACCCATTATCAATTCTCTGCATTGCCCTTTGGCTTATCTGCTGCACCCAGAGTGTTTACGAAATGCCTGGCATCAGTAATTGCTTTCTGCAGACAATGAGGAATACAAATCTACCCATATCTGGATGACTGCCTGATCCAAGCGGACAGCAAGGACATTCTGTTGCAGCATCTGGCGTTTGTAATAAAACTGTTAAACTGCCTGGGGTACACAGTGAACAAAAAGAAATCAAAACTAATACCTTCTCAACAGATAATTTTCCTGGGTGCCAGATTAAATACAACGGCCCAGATGGCTTACCTCACGCCAGACAAACAAGGGCAACTGTCTCAATACTTCAACAAAATGGCAACTTTAACCAGGCTAACTGCAAGGAAAACCGTGCAGGCTTTGGGGTTCATGGCATCTTGCATCCTACTGATACCATTTGCAAAGCTGCATATGAGGAAACTACAATGGTACCTAAAAAACTTATGGTCTCAACACAGCCACAGCTTGGAAACAATTTTACCACTCATTCCATGCCTTCAAAAGGAATTTTTGTGGTGGGCTCAAGCATGCCAAAGAAACACGGGTCTCCCTTTCTGTATACCACAAGAAAGTCAAATCATTACAACAGACGCCTCAGACTACGCCTGGGGAGCACACATGGCAGATCAGTGCATCCAGGGAAAATGGTCCCAAAAACAGAGGCACCTACACATCAACCAAAAGGTGATGCTAGCTGTGCAAATGCTCTTATGACCTTCAAGGACCTACTGCATCCGGGCCAGCTATTAATAAGGACAGACAACACCACAGTCATGTGGTACATAAAAAACAGGGAGGGACGCATTCATACCCCCTGTGCAGGCAAGCTATGACCCTGTGGAACACAGCATTGGAATTACAAGTTCAACTACAGGCACAATTCCTGCCAGGGAAGGAAAACACACTGGCAGACAACTTAAGCAGAAATATGACAGACCCACACGAATGGAAGCTGCATCCTCAAGTCTTCTCAAAGATAACTCAAGCATGGGGACAGCCAGACATAGATCTATTTGCTACCCACAGAAATTACCAGTTGGAAAAATTCTTCTCAAGGACCTATCATCCACAGGCCTGGAAAGTGGACGCACTCTTTCAATTGGACAGCATTGACAGTCTATGCCTTCCCGCCTCTACCTCTACTGACCAAAGTCCTATTAAAAACCAGAGCAGAGAGGCCACAAATGATTTTCATTGCTCCAGATTGGCCACAACAGCACTGGTATCCTCTCCTAAAGAGCCTGTCACACTCACCACTATGGATCCTACCTCAAGTTCCTCTTCTGTTGTCCCAGCACAACTACAAGACCCTTCACAGCCAGCTCAGAACTCTAAATCTAGCTGCATGGAAAATACCTTAATTTGCCAACAGAGTCTCCTCTCCAAGGAGGTACAGGATGTCATTTTGGAGGCCAGGAGACCCTCTACTAGAAAAACCTACTCCGCCAAATGGAAACGATTTTGTTCCTGGAATCAAGCAAAGGGCCAGAATCCTTGGGTAATAAATATACCTCAGATTTTACAGTACCTAGCTGAGATGTTAAACAGTGGCCTTTCCTTCTCTTCCATCAAGATCCACGCTTCAGCCATTTCAGCACAATACAATACGGATCCTCCTTTATTCTCACATCCTCTATTAAGGCAGTTCCTCAGAGGGGCAAAAAATATAAAACCCCCACGGAAACCACCAGCTCCAGCTTGGGACCTCAACTTCGTATTGGAGAAGCTGATACTGCCTACTTTTGAGCCGGCTTCTTCAGCAGAGTTGCAATACTTGTCGTGGAAAACAGCCTTGCTTCTGGCTATTACTTCAGTACGCAGGGTTTCGGAGCTACAGGCCCTCATGGCTGTGCAACCATTCATCATTTTCCATCAGGACAGGGTTTCCTTATGAACCAACCCTACCTTCATGCCAAAGGTAGTATCCAGTGTGGCTTTGAATCAAACTATTCATTTACCTACCTTTTATCCAAATCCACAGAACAAAGGGGAGAGGCTACTACACTCCTTGGACATTCACAGGCAACTTCGTTATTACTTGGACAGAACAAAGTCATTCTGGAAATCTGAGCAGCTCTTTGTGTCCTATGCTACAGGTGCTCAAGGAAAGGCTATTTCCAAACAGACTATTTCAAAATGGATAGCCCACTGCATACGCTTTTGTTATTCATTTCATGGAAAATCAGTACCTGTATACATCAGATCCCACTCCACCAGGGCTACAGCTACCTCAGCAGCTTTCCTCAGGGGGGTCCCTACCAATGACATTTTGGAAGCGGCTACTTGGAGTTCAGTGCACACTTTCACCAAGCACTGCCACCTTCCACTATACTCAAAATCTAGAGCGGGCTTTGCCACAGCAGTCCTGCAGGGCATTCTAGCCCCTCCTAATTTCGCTTAGTAACAGCCACCCTTACTTAGCTTTGGGATTCTACCCAAGTGTGATGACTGCAGCTGTATGCACGATGAACATAGTACAGTTTTGAACCTACCATAAATGTAGATGTTCGAGTGCGCATACAGCTGCAGTCCAGGTTACCCTCCCTCCATCCCCTCTTAGGACAGGGCTTATGACAAACACCTTTAACATACAACCTATTTGGGGTATTCCTTTATGGTGTATTTGCTTGCAACTACTGTTTTGATTTATCTACTTATGTATGTTTGCATAACATCATGTATTGCCTGCCTTTCTGGGGGCACCTGACATCTGGGGCAAGAAAAACTGAAGAAAATGGCGTCGGCTGCCTCTTTTATACCCCTGCCGCACTGACGTCAGGGAAGAAGTGATGACAACCGACGCCGGACCTAGACTTTGGAATTCGGCTGACTGAGGACCCGCCTGACGGCAGGATAACCCAAGTGTGATGACTGCAGCTGTATGCACACTCGAACATCTACATTTATGGTAGGTACAAAACTGTACTTTCCGCACCATATACTAGCTTCCTATTTGTGGGCTCCTGACATTTGGGGCAAGAAAAACTGATGTAATGGCATCTGCTGCTTGTTTTATACCCTTGATGACCTGACGTCATGGAAGAAGCGACAGCAGCCAACGCAGAAATCCTAAGACTTAGGTATTCGGGCCGACTGAAGGCTACCTGCAGGCAGGATAACCCAAATCCTAAGACTCTGGTATTCTGACCAACTGAGGGCTACCTGCAGGCAGGATAACCCAAGTGTGATGACGGCAACAGTGAATACACTCAAACATCTACATTTATGGTAAGTGTAAACAACTTTACTTTTGTGCTTGTGCTTTTGACTTTGCCTGTTTTTGCACCATGGTTGAGTCACCGGAGCCTTCGGCACCAGTTTCTGGTAACATGTTGTGAGTTCTCTAATTGTGAAAAACTGGTCACTTGGACCGAGTTCCAGAGGTTATTGGATTTAGTGGAGCGGATTGCGGCGAATCAGCTGAACCAACACAGTGTATTGAACATCAGCCTGCCTGGAAACCAGCAGCGGTTCCTGGCAGAAGGATTCCACCAATCACAGGGAGCAAATGTGACTTCGACAAGGAATAGTAATGGCGAACCAGGGCTGAACAGTCAAGCAACGAGATGTGTTACAGTTTCTCTGACTGTTAACAATGCGAGCGAACGCTTTGGAACTGGGATTAATAATACATCTAGCAACACAAGTAGAGACTTTGATTTTGAGGCATGGGCTGGTAAGCAATTTAATTTTTTGGAATCACAGCAGCCAAATATAGACAATTATATGGGCACTTTGATGTTATTTAAAAACAAGCTAATGCAGTTGAAAGGGTTACAAATGGGGATTGATTACCTTAACCAATGTATAAATGTAAGAAGAGTTCCTAAGGGATTAAGAATTGTAAAATACCCCAATAATATGGATGCAAACAGTAATTTTCATAAGGAATTAATAGAATTGTTCAACAACTTTGGTATAGAACTTTTAAAATTGATGGTTAGAAATTATTGTGAACAGAAAAAAATGTTAAATGACGTTAACAGTTTACATGTTAACTGCTGATTTAATGTTTGATGTGGAAAGGATCAAATATGTTAACATCTTTAATGAAGTAGACAAACATTGTAATAATGTTTTGGAAAGAAAAATCAGAAAAAGGAATAGGTATTTAAATGAATATAGGAAAGGAAAGACATGTCCTTTACCATCTAGAAGCATAGAAATATTAAATAATGAGATGGGACATGAGAATGTTGAAGCTTTAATACAGGAAATAGCCATACTCCAACTATGTGCAAGACTCTTTAGACAACCCACCCCCCTACCCAGGAGAAGTGAGAGACTTGCGGAAAAGCAAAGGGCCAACAACTACTGGGAATACAGGAACACTTACAACATGGGCAGGGGAGGGGGGAATTCAAGGAGGGGGAACTAACTACAAGAGACAGTATTACAATTAATGGAACTAGATGGTTTCCCAACAAGGGAAAACAACAGTATAGATATGACACATTCAGGTATAATGAATATTAAGGACAATTTTCATATATTTAACTATACGGATTTAACAGTAGATGATTCTGATTTTCAGTTTACTAAGGGATTTCAGTATGTTCCCACCAGGCTCCTAAGAACAGTGAACACCCTTATTGAATTGAAATTATTTGTGAGGAAAATGAACCTCAAATCTTTATTTAGGGACAGTAGGGCAGGTGGAAGCTGTATGGTAAGGAAAAGCATGTACAACACCCCCCCCCCCGAATCCCACTTTTAGAGTATTTGAGGAACTGGTGGAAAGTAAGATTAGAAAAATTAACGACAAACAGACAACTTCAACAAATTTCCTGGAGAGTGATAGAAAGTTGGCAGATATGTTAAAAAACAAGGGATATAGGGTCATGAGACCCAATAAGGGGGTGAGGTGGTGCTGATGGATGCCATTGATTGAGACAAATATGCTGGTAATTTTAAATGATAGTAAATGTAGTGGTCTCTAGAAATGAGATTTTTATAGTTTATTCCAAAATAGATTATTACATTAATGACCATCTTTTACAAGGCACTATTGGTAAAAAAAAAAACTTATGGTTTATTTAACAGTAACTACACCCAAGATTCCAGTGGTCTTTGGAATTCCCAAAACCCACAAAAACATAATAAAACCACCTTTTAGGCCTATAGTTGCTGGGGCAGGCTCTAAACTTGAACCATTAGCTAAATATATAGATCAAATCTTGAAATAATATGTGACAACTTTGGAGCATATTTCCAGGGACTCCTGGGGCTTTTTAACAAAAGTCAAACAGGACAAATATAGGGTAGACTTATTCATGATAACAGTAGATGTTATTGACTTATTTCCTAGTATACCCCATGGGAAGGGACTAGAGTGGTTCCAGGACATACTGATGGATGTGAATTATTTAAACAATGAACAAAGGAATTTAATTTTAGAGTTAATGGAAATAATATTAAAGAACAATTTATGTTCTTCTGTGGAGAATATTACAAACAAGAAAAAGGAGTTGCTATGGGGGTCCCATGTGCCCCCTTATATGCGAACCTTGTAGTATACTTCTGGGAGAGAAGGTATATATTTGAAACACCACGGAATGAACGTATTGTACTATATATACCTGAGTTTTAGATGACATTTGTTTGTTCTGGAAGGTAACAGAGGTACAGCTAGGACAATTTTTGGATTATATAGGCAGCACAACCCCTTTCTTCAGATTTACGTGGAACATCTCCAAGGAAGAAATAAATTATTTGGATGTGACAATATATAAGAACTATAAGGAAAATAATTTTTCTTCTAAGATTTACCGGAAACCCACACACTCTAATGCGTATGTACACTATAATAGCGAGCATCCTTATAATCAGAAAAAGGGCATTAAGGGGCAACTGATCAGGGCCTCAAGAATGTGTAGTGAGGATTCGATTATTTTCCAAGAGATTAATTTAATGAAACAAATTTTCATTGAAAGAGGTTACCCTAGGGCTCTTATTAATCAGTTAATAAAGGAAGTAAAAAAAGACAGGAGGGGGATATATGACCCAATTTTGGGAAAGGATGTTGTGGTCACCAACAGAAATGAGGGCAGAAAACCAGCCCAATATGACCTAGCATTTATACATACACACACGGGTTCCTCTGCTGAGGTGGAGAATATTATAAAGAAATACTGGGGAGTTTTAACAGTAAACAATGAACTCAATAAGTACATCCCCTCAACACCGATATTTATAAAGAAAAGAGACATGAACATTAAAGAGATGTTGGAGTGCCATGGAACTGGGAATATGTCAGAACACAGAAGGCGAGTGGCATGCATAGATGTGGGTTTTGCCAACAGTGTGGAAACATTTTGGAACAAGATAATATAAACTTTCATTCATTGTTGCAGTCCTGGTTTCCCACCCCCCATTCCCCCTTTTTTCCTATGGCACAGACTATAGATTTTTATTTTTTGTATTTCCGGGGTTAACCTTCTTTTGGGGGCTCCTGACAGTTAAGGCAAGAAAAATTGAGGAAATGGCGTCATTTACCTCCCTTTATACCTGACGTACTGACATCAATTTTACAACTGGCGGCAGCCAACATCATATACCAAGGACTCTGGTATTCGGGCTGACTGAGGGCTACCGGTAGCCGGATAACCCCATGTGTGAGGACTGCAACAGTGAATACATTCGAACATCTACATTTATGGTAAGTGTACACAACTTTACTTTTTTCAAGGAGTTTTCCATGTAAAGGTGATCTTAAGCAAGAAAATATTGCTGTAGCCTATCCCTCTGTTTCTATAGACAGGGATGATCGACTTGATTTGATAGGGAATTTCTGCCTTTTCCTTGCCTAATTTTTCTTAAGGCAAGAAAAAGAGAGTTGGCTCTCTTTCTGAGCTGGATTTTCAGTCAGAAGAGTAGGCAGGGCAGGGGAATGGTGATAATTCAGGAATTTATTTTCAGTCTGATAGGTCTGTCTCTGAGAAGAGCATGACTTATGAAGATTTATCTTATTCTGAGAATTTATGATTTTTTTCATTGGTAACACAGAAAATGTAAGGCACAGAAAATGTATTATGATTTAATACACTTTGATGAGCCTAAATCTGCTAATGTTCTTCCTGTTTTGTCTGCTTTAAAGAATTAAACTGTTAAAGCACACTAAACAATAAAGAAAGTAAAAAATTCTGCCACAACTGCTTGGCAAAGTGAAAACTAAGCTTTTATTTAACTGTTAATTTTAAGCGCTTTTCGTTTGGCTAATGTGCAAACTTCTTCAGAAACAGTATAAAAATGTAAAAACAGTATAGTATAAATAGGCTCAGGTGAACACATTAACCAATCCTGTTAGAGCGTAGCTCACTCCTTACTTCCTTAAAGGCACACAGTAATACAAAATGTGCTGTTATAGAAAATATATAAATCGTCCTTCACTAAAATTAAACATATTAACGTATGTGAAGTTTGAAAATCAT